>NW_028185994.1:722103-734930 GCF_003343005.1 Rhea americana | reverse complement strand
TTTTTTTTTTTTCTTAGACAGCCATTAGACTCAGAGGTTTGGGATCAGATGTACATCCTTTGGTTCTGACTTAACCCACTACGCAAGACAGAGAAAACATCTTTTATATTTGCAAGACGTATCTCAAATCTAATGCCTTGGTATCCTTCTGCTTTGATCAATGGGAGTGCTATGTCACTAAGAGAATTGCTGTTGAATTAGGAGTTTTCTGCCTATTCCATTCTCCTCCTGCTACACAGAGTACTGGTAGAGTCTAAAGCTGAGTCTGAATGCAGAAATAGGCAGTATCTCATGGAAATGACCTAGTGCTAATAACCTCTTGCAGAGCAACTCTGTTCAAGAATCTTTACAAATGACACATGCACAGACACAAGCATCACGTGGGTTTCCCTGGCGAAAATTCAGTCATAACTGAGAGACTCAGACTGAACTGCTGTTTTTGGTCCATGGCAGGAGCAGGAAGAGAGAAGTGGTGAGACTCAGTCTTCTCTGTCTGATCATCTGTCAAGTCCCCCATTGGCCAGTCTCCCGAAATACCTGGAGAAATTTGTCTAATAAGTAGTTGCAGGATCCTGTATCGTCTATCTAACTAAAGCAAGGACCTCTTCAGGAACAAAGGCTGTGTACAGSTATATGCTTGGAGAGAAGAATGTGCAAACAAGCATCTTGCCTAACGATTTGCATGCCACATGCAAATTTGCTGAGATTACTTCTGTTCCCTCCCACAAGTTTACATGTGATTTTTGAGGGAGTCAGACTCTACGACACTCCAAGACCCTGCAGCAATGTGATACTTAGGGTGAGAAAGGTGAACGCCAAACTGAAAGCCCAGCACAATAATTGTAGGCTCCAAAGAGCCTTGGAAAGGAAGGGTGTAGTGTTGCACTTTCCAAAATAAAGGCCACAGCATGTAGCAAGTAGATTCACTGCCCTCATGATAATGAGCACTAGGAGCACAGGCTCTGAGAAGAGTTGTTTATCAATGCATGTTGACCAAGAGTAACTCTTTACTTTTTATTTCCCATCTCCCTTCCTCATTAATTTCAGTTGCTTCATATTTTTCCACATTGCTGTCAACTGGTCCTCATTAGGTCTATTCCATGTAGTTTTCTCCTAAAAACTGAGTGATAATAATGAGAAATACTGTCATTTGATTTCAAATTCTCACTACTTAGTGGCTCATATAGTCACAGAATATTTCTGCTTCAATAAGCTGAGGTGCATTTGATTCCTGCACAGCTTATTGTAATACTACCTTTTGCACCATGGAATTTGCAGGAAGGTTGTGCTTGCAGAAAAGATGAAATTCAAGAGCTCGTTCTACTGTGTGCGATCATTGTTTAGGAAGGACAGTTACAATTTATGGGCTAGTCTATTCAAAACTGCTTGTTAAGGTCTACATGCAGAAGGTGCTTTTACAGCTTGAAAATAGTATTTYATAACCTTATACTTTTTTTTGTATTGACTTTGTTTTTTACAGATACATATATATTCTTACTTTAAGCTCATCTCCTAAGAGCCTCTCATGTGATATAACTGTGTGCCTTTTTTTTGATTTCATTAGCTTTCCACTTTCTTGAACATTTCTGGGAATTTAGAAAATGCATATGTTGCTCTTCATTGACTCACACTTATTTCTTTTGCTGTCTTCTCTAGRATCCAGTCAAAGATGAAATCAAAATTGCTTTTGTTGCTCTGKTGAAAGCCTTAAGCGCTAAGCTGAATTAAAAGGAATAGCCTTCAGTTCTGTACAAATCTCTCTGCTTTTTAGTTTTTTTCCTATACCTTGCCCTGAAAATTTGTCCAATGAACTGATTTTGTTCCCTTTCACTGTTTCATGTGATAAGGTGCAACCTCCTGCCAAAATCTGGCAGCTGAGAACAATGTCTCATGGGCCTGTCTGTCATTTATGACACCTTCCTGCTCGCCGGAGAAGAAACATTTATTTCAAACTGCATATGATTGGATATGGTAATTTTTATGGTGAATTGCTGTCAGTTATGTTCTCTTTCGATCACTTTAATTTCCTTTTAATAAATTGCTCAATAATAGCTTTATCACTGCAGTTTCCCCCGGCTAAAGTTTTATTGATTTATTTCAATCTTACATTTTGTCAGTCCCTCTTAGGTCATTTTACCTTGAGCTGAATTTCTCTAGGGATGCTCACTTGCACCAGGAGGAATATTTATTATTATAGCATTTTGAAACATGTTGGGTCCTTTCTTAGTCTCAAACAAAGTCTTGTCTATTCTCTGTGGTATTTTTTAATATATTATGGCCTCCATTTTTGGTTAACAGTTAGCTAAATGTCCTGAATGTTACAGATGTATTTTATTGGTATTTTGCATGGCTTTTTTAAGAATGTCTAAGTGATTTAGCTGTTTAAATATATTCCTGTATGTGAATGACTTATCACAGTTTTCCTATACATGCCAGCAGCTCAAATCCTGAAAGATATTTCATTACTGAAGAAAAGAGAAGTTTGAAAGAAAAGGAAGAAGTTATTCATTAAAAAAAAAAAAAAAAAAAAAAAAAAAAAGGTGTTTCCTGATCAAACACATTTAAATTCAAAAGTATGTCTAACCTGCTTTTTGATAGAGGACTCTCCCTTCTTTTCCACTGCAATCCCCTGTTTTGCCATTTATCTATCCAGAGTTACACTACAGCTTCCTTGTTTGTGTCAATAACCACAATATTTTTTTAAAAATAAAATCTTGTGAAAGGAGTGAGGATGACATCCTGAACTTATGTACAACTCTCTGACTCGACCAGCAGAACGCAAGCGATGTGCACAGACTGCTAAGCAGAGACTTTCSCCAGGAGTCTGGAAGGGGGTTGGAGAGGTCCGCTTGTGGCAGATGGAAGGACTAAAGGGGTAAGAGCTGGAACAGGAGAGAGCAAAATAAGACAAGGCGATCAAGAAAACCCAGAAACACTTCTGGAAAGGGAAATCTGAGGCACAGGGAGAGGAGGGAGCAATCAAAGTCTAAGGAAGGAGAAAAGGCTGTGACGAGCAATGGGGACCACCAGGCCCAGTGGGAACAGCCAAAGGTTACGTGGCGAGACCTCCTSCCTGACCTGGTGGGTTATTGCTCCCCATACCTACTAGCGGCTACGAAAGCTGCAGGTGCACACGTTGGAYGGAGACAGGAAAGGCCGAGTCCCTCCTGGGCTGGCCCATACGAAATCCAGGTGGACTCCTCGGGTGTTCAAACAGAGATCTGAGATCCCAGGTGGACTGCTCCGTGTTTCAAACTCTCACAGCATTAAGACCATCGCCAGAACAGCCGCAGCTTTGAATGATTTGCCTGGGCACGAGAAAGAACTGTTTCAACTCCACCTGTCTCTGAGAGGCTCCTCACCCTCTTTTGACTTCTCTTCAGTAGTGTCCGGGTGTCCAGTACATGCRTATCTGTGAGATCGGAGCCCCCAGTGAACAAGACAAAGCACATCTCACTCAGGAAAAGCAACACAGGCCTGTTTACCAGTATTTGGTGTTGTTCCATGTTGTTCAGAGGTTCTTCTCTAAAAAAACAGCTTGTGCCACGGGAAAGAATTGACCTTTGTGCATGCTTAATAGAGGGGTTAAAAGCATGCTCCAGATCTGCTCACCACTATTTCACAAACTCATGCTTGCTCTTTTRAAACAAGTTCCTATTTCACACACTTATGCTTGCTCTTTTAAAACAAGTTCCTGCAGAGCTCTTTGTTTTCTCAGCCATTTAGAGCAGATACCGCTCCTCACTGAATTTTCTTTAGCAGCTGCTTTTGAGTATTCCAGCTGTGGCAGAATTCATCAATTCACTGACTTTTTTTTTTCCTTGAAAAGATGATTTTTAAGTTGTCTGGTCATTTGCAGACTCTGACAGTTCTTATCTGAAAAATCTTTTTACATTTCTTGACATCTCCCTTCATACTCATATAATAGTCACTGTAATTATGTTGTTCTCRGCTATGATTCTGGGAAATGTTTATCCATAGCTTTGAAACTCAGCTGGAAACACTAAGCACTAAGCTAAGCCCAAATATACAAAATTGAGTCATTCTCCCTGAAATTACAGGGCTGGTTTATGATTTGCGAATCTAGCAAATACTAGACTCATTTTATTTGCCCTATGGTTTCAGAGCTCTAGTCACATTACTGAGTCACATTATCTAGCTCTGTGCTATAATGCTGCGCTAAAGAATAGGATTCTTTGTAGGGAATTGGAGAATTTTTGTATATTTTTGTCCAGTAGCTTTAAGAGAAAACATTAAATCTCACAGTTGTCAGTGGCACTAAAATTTCCCTTCAAGGGACCTAGTCCTCAGAGAGGGCACTGAGCCGAAGGCTTACCTGAGGATTTGGTCTGGCTCAGGCTCACCTGGCCCTGGAAGCTCAAACAAGAAAAAGTTTGAAACAAGTAGTGAAATATTTGGAAACTATTGTAGTCTTTACTGTTAGGTGAAAGTTAGCAGATGGGTATTTCCAGAAATGGTGTTATCTGTGTGTCATTTATGATCACCTTTGTTCCAGGATTGGTTTTCCTAAACCGCACTGAGAAAATAGTCATATCCTCTGGTCCTAATTTCCGTACCACCAGGCAACCAAGCTGTAAGAAGACCSCAATATCTGCTACAGACTGGATATGAAAATCCTGTCTCTTGGGCTGAATAATCCTTTGAAGCATTAGTTTACCTTCCTGGGGCTTGTCTCTTTCCTGGCTTTCAGCCACCAGAAACACTTCTTACTCAGTAGCACCCTACTTGGTCCAGGCTCAGGTCTGTTGTCCTGGAGAGTGGGCAGAGTTTCTGGATGCTCTTCGCTCACTTCTGGATGCCTCTTCGCTCACTTCTGCTCCCTATCTGAGCGCCACGGTTCATCAGTCCACGCCAAGGAACTTCATGCTTAGACAGAGCAAGAGCTTGCAACTGCTCTCTGTGGTGTCTATTCAGTACAAAATGCAGTACAGGGACAAGAAATGATCGGAGACCTGTGATGGCCTTGGGAATGACCAGATATACTGCTACTGCTAGTAGTAAAACAGTAAATAGGATCTTCACTCTGGAAAAGAGAATACTGAGAAGGGATATGTCAGGGGTCAATAAACTCCTGAGTAGTGTGGAGAAGGTCAGTGAAGATTGATTATCTCATCCTCCTCCAAAAGAAAACAACACCTGAAAYTGCAGGGAAGCAGTTTCAATGCAGAAGAAATTCTTTCTTTCATATACTACCTCTWATTAGTATATCTCCTTGCCCGAGAGTATTGTGATGGCTACCTGTGTTCACACAGGTTCAGAACACAACTGGACGAATTCATGGAAGAAAAAATCATTGAGGTCTCTTAAATATCAAAATATTTCTTCTGTTTGGAGAAATCCTTCAGCTGCACATTAGTGGTGGTTAGGAGAGTATTTTAAGGAGTACTGCTGCATAGCTGTCCTGTTCTGCTCTTTTCAATACGTGTGCTGTTCCCCACTGTTACAGACAAGCTGGGCTTGTCTGTAGAAGTACCTTTTAATCTCCAGTTACTTCAGGTCTTGTCTGTATGCATTTTACCTGCATTTTATCCTTCCCCTACCCCYTCCCCCACCCAGCATGAAAGAGTCCCTTCTGCCTTTAGAATTCAATTTAATCAATCTTCTTAATCAGCTGATGGTGGGAACGATGTGCAATGCACATCTGGATGTATGACATACCAGTGGGGTTCTTGATGTGTCTGCTTATGTCACCGTGTACCACAGGAGGGTCAGAAGATCACAGACTCCTAGAACCTCATAATGTTTAGGGCTGCAAGATATCTCTGCCACTCTACGATTCTGCAAATCTGAGCTGCTGCCTCTTGTGGTAGATCATTCTTGTTGCTGTGCTGGGAACTGGCTGCTGCCCACTGAGCCTATGCACAGCTCCAAGAGCTGTGGGAACGTATAGTACCTTATCCTAACCCTTGCCAGGGTGTGCATCCTTCCTCTCCCAGTAATCAGCTGTCATAACTTTTTGCACAAAACATGTGAGGTGTATCTCATAGTAGAAGCCAAACAAATGYTTCTCCTGCTACTGCTGGAGTATCCTGTGACAGTTAACAAAGTTCAGCCAGCAAAAGCAGACGCATCTCACTTTTTATGTGAGCATTCTTAATTTGTACATATATAACGGCTTCTGATATTGCTCCCCTTTGTTACACTTGAGAGGACTTGAAATGAGCTAGTACCTAGTAAGAAACGAAGTAGTGAGTAAAGATGACTTGCAGAGTACTCTATAAAAATGAAGACCACTTTCACAGAATCACAGAATGGYTGAAGTTGGAAGGGACCTTTGGAGATAATCTAGTCCAACTCCTCTGCTCAAGCAGGGTCACCTAGAGAATGTTGCACAGGATTGTGTCCAGGAGAGTTTTGAATACCTGCAGAGGAGACTCATTACCCCTCTTGGCAACCTGTTTCAGTGCTCTGTCACTCTCACAGGAAAGAGGTCTTTCCTCACGTTYAGACAGAGCTTTCTGTGTTTCAATTTGTGCCTGTTGCCTCTTGTCCTGTCACTTGGCACCRCTGAAAAGGGTCTGGCACCGTCCTCTTGACATCCTCCCTTCAGGTACTTGTACACATTGATSAGATCCCCCCTCAGTCTTCTCTTCCCCAGGCTGAACAGGTCCAGCTCTCGCAGCCRTTCCTCGTAGGKCAGATGCTCCAGCCCTCTGACCATCTGTGTAGCCCTGTGCTGGACTCTCTCCAGAAGCTCCATGTCTCTCTTTGTACTGAGGAGCCTAGAACTGGACACAGCACTCCAGATGTGGCCTCACCAGGGCTGAGTAGAGCTTTGAATGTATTAATGCACCCTTCCAGGGTGTTTATAACTTATAGCAGTCCTGCTGAAACAGGAAATTCTATGTGGAGCTTCTCCGCTCAGAGAAGAGAGGCARTTTTATGTACCTCATTAGCATGCTTCAGGGTTGATTTACATATAAAAGTCTGCCATGTAGACTGGAAGCAACACAAGGTGGTGATATTTTTTAATGATGGAAACACCCAGACACAACCTTCCCAAYGTATTTCCCTGTGAAACCTCTTTGTATTTTAATCTGTTAGATAATTCAGGAGACAGAATGAATTGTGTGAAAATTTCCCCTGCTAAATTACTGACTCCAGGCAGAATAGCTAGCAAGTCCAGAAAACAAAACCATGGAAACAGGCCACATCCTATAGCTAAGATCTCCTGACAAAGGAGAGAGTTTAAGACACAACATGAAATCTGGAAGACTTAAAACCAAGAAAGCAGCAGTATTTGTGCAGCTCAGTGTGAGGCCTTTGAAGGGATTCATCTTCTTTTTAGGAAGATTCATCTTCTCCTTAGGAAGGTTGATCCTTCTCCTCCTAGACTCTTCCAGCATACCACATACRGTCACTGTTCCTCCATTCACTGTCATAGAGATAAAATCTACATCCCTTTGACTGAAATTCTGGATTTTTCCAATCAGCTTCTGTGGGATTAACAATTGTTTTCAAATCACAGAATAATTTAGATTGGAAAAGACCTAGGTGGAACCCAGGAGGTCTATAGTTCAGTCTAGACACCTTCTAGAGACAGACACTAGAGACTAGAGACAACCTCACAGCTAGATCAGGCTGCTGGGGACCTCATCCAGCTGAATTTTGAGTATCTCCAGGAATAAAGATTCCTCCACCTTTCTGGTCCCTGCACGAGAGCTTCACCAGTCTCACTGGAAGACWTTTTTTTCTTACGCAAAGTCAGATTTCTACTTGTTGCAACTCATGCACAATGCACCTCTGAAATAAAGCTGGTTTCTTCTGCTTTTTACCCCACTCTRTGAAATGTTAAACACAATTAGATCCCTTGAGCCATGCAGAACAAGCACAGTCCCTTCAGCCTCTTCTTGCATATCATGTGCTCCAGCCCTCAATCATATTGTGAGCTCTGCTGGAYTCTCTTCAAAATGTCAGTCTGTCTATCTTGGTCCACTGTCTTCTATTTGTAAGATTTTGGGCAAAAGTGAGCTGAGCTCTCAACCAGCTCCTGCATCCCTGGCTTGTCCAAGGAAATACAGTGAGATTGTTCTCCCTCTTCTGGATGCTGGAAATGTGTTGGGCCTTGTGCACAACAAGGCCTCTTTTTGGGWCTTGTGCTAGGAAGGAGTGATTAACATTCACACCTGCTTGGTCTTTCCAGTGCTGSAGAGATTTTGATTTTTATTAACGCTCTCTGAAGAACCAGCCTGGCTGCTCAGATCCTCCTCCATAGCCCAAGCCTGGGAGAGTCGGCCAGGGTAGGAGGGTTGTACACCAGAAAGTAACCCCGTGGTCAGCAGTCTGCAGGGCTTGGRGGCCCTGGAGCTTGGAGAAACACCCAGTTAGTTCTTGGGCCAAGTACRGGCTATTTTGTTCCCTCTTATGATCTCCAGCACTGTCTCAGCAGATGCACTATCATTCAGCCTTAGCCAGCTCTGCCAGAAGTCACTTCACTATTGTAGTGTAAACATACCTACATATTTATATTAAGAATAACTTTAAGAATAGTTAATGTTTTTGGAAGAAAATTTGCAGCCTGGGTGAAATGTTCTACTCTTTAAAAGTAAAAGTCAGAAGCAAGAACTATTTCCTGAAAAGCAAACGCCTTTCTTTCACACCTTTTCCTTTTCCATTTCATTTTTTCCCATTCTTTCTTTCTCTTTCTCTTTCTCTTTTCCTTTCCCTTTCCCTTTCTCTCTCTCTCTCTCTCTCTCTCTTTTTCTCCATTATCAAAGGACAAACACAGTACGGATTTCTGAGATTTTGTTATTAACATTCCTTTGCTGGAAATTTTGCCTTGGCAACTTCTGAAAAATTTTTTGAGAAATGGAAGATTCATGTGAAATCTTATAGATTTAGCTAGTTTTAAACCCAATTCTTGCACAATTGGATGACTGCTTTCTTCCAGCTCRCAAAATTACTTCCTATATGCATTTCCAGCACGAGAGATCTTTTGTGACAGATGAGCAAATAGAAAAGTATAAATACRTACATGAGCAGCAGATAATGTTGGAAACCCAGGAAGGAATATTGCTTGAGAATTAACCCTTTAATCCTCACTACTCAGCAGACGGGAGAGCGGATAGTGAAAATTTTGGAGGAGGCAAGGGATGAGAAAAATTTTGCAGACAGCTTAGATGCACATAGGTTTCGACAAGTTGATGGCTTGCATTTCTTCCATTTTTTTATTTTCTAGATGGAATGAAACAGAAATGATTGAGCTTGCCATGGATTTTTCTGAGTTTGCACCTTCACGTCACTGGTAGAAGGTGGAGTGGAGATGCTGATACCTGAGCATTCGACTGCTTGCAGAGGTTTATCTTGTCATCTAGATGATTTTTCTTACTCATTGTATTTGTCAGGGTGCAGAATTGCTTTTAATCCTACATTGGGATGAGGTTTTACAGCAGTTCCTAGCTCCCTGTCTCCCAGCACAGACAGTACTTCTCATGAAAAAGTGGATGTCTGTCTCTGCTGATCCCAGATGAGGATGTTCTGGAAGATCTGACTGCATGTTTTGTGTACAGAATCTTTCTGTTTGGAAGATTTGAAATGGAAAATATGACTAGCATTTATCAAGCTGTATTTCCCCCAGAACACTTATTCATAGAATCATAGAATCACGGAATCAGTAAGGTTGGAAGGGACCTCTGGAGATCATCTAGTCCAACACCCCTGCTCAAGCAGGATCACCTAGAGCATGCTAGACAGGGTTGGATCCAAGTGGGTTTTGAATATCTCCATAGGACGAGACTCTACAACCTCTCTGGGCAACCTGTTCCAGTGCTCTGTCACTCTCACAGGGAAGAAATTCCCCCTCAYGTWCAGRYAGAACTTCCTKTGGTTCAGTTCCTGCCCATTGCCTCTTGTCCTGTCACACRGGRCAACTGAAAAGAGTTTAGCCCCATCCCCTTGACACCCTCCCTTCAGGTACTYGTACMCAYTGATCAGATCCCCCCTCAGTCTTCTCTTCCCCAGGCTRAACRSGYCCAGCTCTCACAGCCKTTCCTCMYARGGCAGAYGCTCCWGYCCTCTGATCATCTYYRTAGCCCTRTGCTGGACTCTCTCCAGTAGCTCCATGTCTCTCTTGTAGTGGAGAGCCCAGAACTGGACACAGTACTCGAGATGAGGCCTCCCCAGGGCTGAGGAGAGGGGCAGGATCACCTCCCTCGACCTGCCAGCAACACTCTTCTTAATGCACCCAAGGAGACCATTGGCCTTCTTGGCCACAAGGGCACATTGCTGGCTCATGGTCCACTTGTCATCCTCACAGGGCAGATGCTCCAGCCCTCTGATCATCTTCATAGCCCTATGCTGGACTCTCTCCAGTAGCTCCATGTCTCTCTTGTAGTGGAGAGCCCAGAACTGGATGCAGTACTCAAGATAAGGCCTCCCCAGGGCTGAGTAGAGGGGCAGGATCACCTCCCCCAACCTGATGGCAACACTCTCCCTAATGCACCCCAGGAGACCATTGGCCTTCCTGGCCACAAGAGCACATTACTGGCTCATGGTCAACCTGTCATCCAGCAGCACTCCCAGGTCCTTCTCTGCAGAGCTGATCTCCAGAAGGTCAGTCCCCACCCTGTAGTGGTGCATGGAGTTATTTTTCCTTGGGTGCAGGACTCTACACTTGCCCTTGTTGAACCTCAGGAGGTTCCTCTTTGCCCAACTCTCCAGCCTCTCCAGGTCTCTCTGAATGGCACCACAGCCCTCAGGTGTATCAGCCACTCCTGACAGCTTGGTGGCATCAGCAAACTTGCTGATGAGGCACTCTGTCCCTTCCTCCAGGTCACTGATGAAGAAGTTGAACAGGATGGGACCCAGTACTGAGGGCCCACAGGCCTCCAACTAGACTCTGTGCCACTGATGACAAGCCCTGGAACATTGCCTTTCAGCCAGTTGTTAGTCCACCTCACTGTCTACTCCTCTAGCCCTCACTTCCTGAGCTTATGTGGGAGGATGTTAYGGGAGACAGAGTCAAAAGCCTTGCTAAAGTCAAGGTACACAATGTCTGCTGCTCTGTCCTCCTCTACCCAACCAGTCAGTCCATCATAGAAGGCTCTCAGGTTGGTTAAGCGTGTTTTCCCTTTGGTGAATCCATGCTGACTACTCCTGATCACCTTCTTGTCCTTCATATGTCTGGAGATGACATCCAAAAGGAGCTGTTCCATCACCTTCCAGGGATGGAGGTGAGGCTGACTGTCCTGTAGTTTCCTYGGCCCTTCTTCTKGCCCTTCTTGAAGCTTGRAGTGACATTGGCTTTCTTCCAGCCCTCAAGCACCTCTCCAGTTCTCCATGGCCTTTCAACCATGATGGAGAGCAGCCTAGCAACAACATCYGCCARCTCCCTCWGTACYCGTGGGTGCATCCCAACAGGGCCCATGGATTTGTGGATGTCAAGTTTGCCTAAAAGATCTCCAACTCAATTCTCCTCAGTCAAGGGAAAGTCTTCCTTTCTCCAGACTTTCTCCCTAGCCTCCAGGCTCTGGGATTCTTTCTGTCTTTATTTCTTTTTGTTCACTTATTCATTTGTTCATTTATTTTTTGAAGGAAAGCATTTTATTTATTCCTGTAATCAATATTTTGTGGAGAGAAGATGGTTAAAATCCGGCCTAGTGGCACCGGCATAACCAGAATTTCTTTATGTTTAAAAGCCACATTCTGCTGTGGCAAAGCTGTGGTGGTGAAATCACAAGACAGAATTCTGTTAGCAAAAAGACCAGGCTGCTCTCTTTAGATATTAAGAGAATATAATGACTATGCCACTTATAACTGCCTTTCATTTAATGGATGCTTGCCACCATCGTCAAGGGCAAGGGGATACAAGCTGTCAGTGAACTCTTTCTTTACATCTGCTGGTAAACAGCTCTAAGCAGCAGCTAGAAGAATATTTCAAACAGAATTTTTGCTTTGGCCATTAGTAGGTTGTTCATTTTTGTGATCCAGACCAAAGAACCTGACAGAGAAAAGAAGTGCTCTCCAGACCATCATTTGGCCTGTCACAGAGTCTAGACCGTGCAGAGGCTGACAGTCACTGTAATTTATAAACAGTCGTGGGATGGGAATTGCAGTTTCTGCTCCTAGGTGTGTTTAGGTTCTGCATTTCTGTGGCTGCCCAGTTTCTCATCCCTAATGAACTTGGATATGGCCGGTCATTCTGCAGCAGGACGTTTGTGTATACAAACCTCCTGACCGCGCTTCAGAACTGGCCCCAGCTGTTCAGCAAYACACACTAGATTGAGTTTCATTCCTCAAAGGGTGGGGGCGGGCCTGAAATTGTGAGCAGAGATCTTTGGGGAGCTAAACTTGCTGTTTGTGCTCCTGGACCACCACTTCCCCCCACCCACCGCCTCCAAATCTGCTGCCCCTAGGGTCCTGTCAGAATTTGCTCAAGACATCCCTGATACTTCCTGACAGGAGACATCCTTCTGTRTGATGTTTCTACATCACCCAAGAGCTTTGCCTCCCATGATGAGATCTGCTGTGGGGACCTGTCTGCCCTGTTTCCATTGAAGCTCATGTTAGGTGGCCCTTGCAGGCAGGCAGGACACTTAGAGCCCAAATCTCTTGCACTTCCCTTAGCAGTGGGAAGGGACTGTTAAAAAGCCAACTCTAGCACCAACCCTTACACAATCCTCATGCAGCTTTTGTAAATTTTGACATGTGGAAAATTACTCAAATTAGCAGCAGTGTCTATGTGAAGAGGCACAGTTGGCATCTCACATTTTCAGTTCACAAAGAGATATTTTCCATTTAGTGCTCTCCTCTGCATTTCTAACACCAGGACTAAATGCACAGGCTGGGATTCATCTGCTTAAAAAAAA
>NW_028185994.1:661458-722068 GCF_003343005.1 Rhea americana | reverse complement strand
CTTTGGTAAAAATGTGCATCATAGCTCTATGTAGGGAAACAACAGTTTAATAGACAGCAGCAGGCTATTTTTCCTCCATGAACATGCATGGGGAAGGAAGATGAGATCCTAGGGAATACCTTGGTCTGCTAACACTTGCCATATGGTGGAGTCCTATGGAAGCCTGCAATGAGTATTCCCTTATAAAAATTTTGTTTTCCTCTTTTGCGCACGTGTTGATGGAGACTTTCACCCTCAGATATACAGAYTGAATACCTACAGCTTCAGTGGAGTTTTTCTATGTAGCAGAAAAACAAGGTTATGATAAYCAGGCAGAAAAGGCCAGCTTCCTAAATGCCAAATCAGAAACAAATGCTTACAAAAGAGAAGACTTAAGATGCAATTTATAAAGCAGGGGTCTAGTTCTGAATACATTTAGAAGTAAATCATCTGCTGATCAGTGTGATCCACTTCCTGACAGCTTATTTATACTTCTAAAAGGTCTACTTGCAATTTTTTATCACTGATAAATACTAAACGCAAGAAATAGRGATGATCCTGCCCCGAGTGGGATTTGCCAGGTCCAGGCTCCCTGGAACCTCCCTTCTGCTCCCAGGCGAAACAGCTGCTAGGCACTGCCCAGCTCAGCCTGGGATCATCGATGTGAACAGCAGCAGTTCCTAACTCCTTCTAGATGAGGAAGGTTGTCCACGAAGAAGGCTGTCTCATTATACATGAAGGAGAGCTGCACTATGGTGCCTTCCCATGCTATGCAGACCATAACTTTARTAGTCCCTGAGCTGGCGCCGGAGAATGTCCCATTAATTCAGAAGCATTTGAGATTGAATACCAGACCAAGTCCATTTCATTCAAGCTCACTTCATTGCCAACAGCTCCAGTCCAGCTCACCCTTAGGCATGCTAGGCAAACCTTACTGTTCAACTTCTGCAGCTTCGGATCAACAGTGGCCTGGTTGCCTGGGAGCTCCTCTGTGGTACAAGAAATAACACACTGAATGAGACAGAAGTACCCACTGCAATTCACACACTCTGCAGGCAAAAAAAAAAGAAAAAAAGTGCTTTGATGGCCTTGTTCATTCAGTTTATTATGCTCTTTCCCTCTGCTTTGACGGACTTAAAAGTCCTCTTTCCTTCCCCATCAGATGGAGCTGTCTGAATCTTCAGCGGAGACACAGAAAAACACATGCAGCCAGGGACTTGGGAGATTACCTTCTTCTCCCATCTGCTGAGCACAGGACYCAAAGCAGAAGGTCACACTGAGTGCTGCCCTCTCAGCTTGGGACTCTCACCCCAGATGTGTGCCCCAGAGGGMTGAGCCATGCAGCAGGGACGGCCACCTTGGTGCTGGCCACCAGCATCGCAGCATACACCATCTAGTGTATGTGACTGACTGGCAGATTTTGGAGGTGGATGGAAGCCAGCGCTTTGAACTTCTGTATCTACCTGGTTGTTTACACCTTTCGGATCCAGCTTGCGGATGTTTTTCCAGGCTATTTCTCTTGCTCTGTTAGAGCTGATTTTAGGCAATGCCATGAGAATTACTGCACAAAGTATCTCTGCAGCATGGCAGGTCAGGGCATTCAGACAGGCTTCAGACAGGCTTCAGACAGGCAGAAGATGATGTACTAACTTTCTGACTCTTTTAGGTCGTGGAGCTTTTTCTACCTCCATTTGCCACTGATTCTGGATAATAAGCCATGCAGTCCCCTCTATGCACATAATTCAACACAGTGAACAGGACAGTGTCTCCCATGCACGCAAGAGAAAGGAAGGACCTGCAGTAAGGTTCTGACTAGGGTTCAGGCTGCAGCTGGTTAGCCTGAAATTTCTTCTCCTTYGGAGGTTGACAGAGGCTTTCCAGGGATTTCCCCCCATCCCCACAGACCTTCCGGAGAGCTCAGTGGAGCCTATGTCTCCAAAAGGTGGCCTGTTTAACTATCAGAGATGCCACCTGGTCATTTAYGCTCTTCAGAAAGGAGAGCTAAAGTCAGTCTGGACAGGAGGAAAATCACTGTTACTGCTGCTGGCACTGTTGGGAGAGCAGCTAGCATGCTCTGAGGCCAATGCTTTCCATGACATCCTACCYGACATGACTTTGTATTTTGCCAGATGCTCAACATCTGGGCTGCCACTTTTCCATGCCAGGTGTATGCATCTGGCTGCCTCTGTTTCATGTTAGGAAGTTTCAGCTAAATGCACGTTAGCAAGTTTCAGCTAAAGCTGCTGACTTGTTGAAGGAAACACTGAAAAACTCCTGTCTGACACTGGAAGGAAGCGGGCCAAGGGTGGGGAAGAGAATTAAGGGAGGTTCTGGAGAGAAAATGTAAATGCTTGAAATGCATGAAATGCATGCATATGAAGGGCAGATCCTCTGGGAAAGCTAGACAGAAACTACCTGCATATCTGGGGCTAGCAGGACTCCGTGTGCTTCTAGCTTTTCTTCTGTCAGCAAATAGCTGTGTCACCAACAGCAAACATTGTCTCAGACTGCACTTACCAGAAAGAGGAAAGACATGGCTGGGCTAGTATATCTGAAACACTGAAAATCACAAACCCTTGGCTTAAGCAGTTGAAACAGTTCACTAGTTTTGGAGCAGAAGGGAAAATTCCCGTGGAGTTCATTTTGAAAGGCTGTAATGATTAGATTAAAAGAAGCATTGCATTTATGAATCATATACGGATCCTCATGATCTTTCTTTGTTGCTTGAGCTAATTAAGGCAAGTCCACCCCCTGCTGCTGCTCTGTCTTGGTGCAAGGATAAAAGATGAGCAGTTCACTAATGAAATTTTTATAGATTTGCTCTACTGTGTTCAGCTCCTAAGTATGGATCTCTTTTAGCCTTCTTGTCCTGTAATATTAAAATAATTAAAAGAAAAATCTAATGCATCTAGATATTCTGTGCATGTTCTGTGTGATTGTGCTGCACCAGTCCGGATRGATTTTACTTGGCTGGCATGTGGGGCAGCATTGCTCCCCATAAAATACCTCAGCTTCTCCACATACACAAAATAGAGCTAATTTATTTTGCCTCATCCTCAGACCGAATAATGTGTTCTTATTTGTTAGCACATTATCAAAGGAAATAAGCTAGTTGTAAAGGCAAATTATTAACCAAAAAACACAGAACTAAATCATRTCCTGGCTCCTCCTCTGCTGTTCCCTTCCTCCCCATGACTGTGAAATGAGAATATGACCATGGCCTTCCCATTCCACCCGTTAGTCCTCTGTTCTGTCTCATGCGAAGCAGATGTATCCAGCCCATCATCAGCTTCTCTGGCTCTTCAGTCCCATGTGCCAAGCACTGCAGAGGCAGGAGAGGTCACAGTGTGGGTATAAAGGAATATTTGCTGTTTCTGGAATGGGTCCTAGAAATGAATTTACTGCATCACAGCAAGAATAATACCTAAGGTATTTGCCTATACCTTTGCTCTTTAAGAAAACATTGACAGTGTTTTTCTAAGGCTCCAGTGCCCAAGGAAGGCAAAACTATCCTTAATATGAAGGAGTGGATAAATGGCATAAGCTCTTTGCCCCATCAGGGAGAGGGGGCAAAATCTGAGAGGAAAGTTTAGCTTTCTTGTGCCAGGAACAGATCATTTAAGATGCAAAGTGACACAGCAATCCATGTGATGGATTGTGAGAAGCTCTGTGGACTGAAAATTCTCAAGTAGAGCTGCTGCAACTGCTTCAGGTTTGTAACATTCACCAATTTGCCTATTCTGCTTCTATTTCCTGTGAGGGAGACAGTTCATTTAAWAATAATAATAATAAAAAAGACCTTAAAAGCTTCATTATGCAGTATTTATCAACAAGATACATGCCTCATTATGCATTTTGAAGGGATAACTGTATTCAAAGATGAAGGGGAAAAAAGGCACAGTCTGATTTTGGACTTGAAAGAATCCTCATGAAAGGCAGATGTTATGATGAGACTTAAATAGCCTGAAACCATCTTTATTTTTCCAGCATTCAAGCAGTCAGCTTGCCTGCTTTCAATTCCATGGCCTTTAAAGATGAAATATATTCTTTCGGTGCATTCACTGGATGCATGATTCTCCATCCAGAAACATATTTTGGAGGCAAAGAATTGCATATAATATAGATTGGATCCAGATGGGCTTTGGATTAGTGATCAATTCTGCAAGCTGTCTGCATACAGGGCTGCTCCCAACTAGACTCCATGTACAACCCACATTATGCAATATTAAGATAGCCTGTATCTTAGAGGTTGTATTGGGACATACTGGTCTGTGTATGGAGATGCCAGACTCTTGAGCCTGTGTGAACAGTCGAAAAGTGGTTGAAAACCTCTGTCACCTTCCCTAGAAGTTTAATTCATAAATAGCTTTAACTAATACACAGCTTTCGCCTTCAATCCGGTATAGTGTGGAATGAGGTGGTCATAGCAGTCACTGTCAGCAGCTTGTGTGATGTCTTATGGGACAGCAAATCACATGGACCTAGACTAGCAAAGCTGAACAGAGAGGGAACGTTTCCATGCAATGGATTCAATTAACTATACAAAATAAGCAGCACCATTCAGCTCCCGAGAAGACAACTACGTACAAAAAAAGAAAAAAATGGCTGACGCTGAATAATAGGAACCAGCTCCAATTAAACAAATAAATGGAACAATTGACAGTTAAGGGAAGATTAGTTTTTATTTCTCAATACCAAAAAGGGGCTGAGGAGTTTCCAGAGTAGACAGCAATTCCTTACCCACTGCACTGTTCTGCAAACCTGCTTCAGGGCTCAGGTGAGGAGAACCATCCTGAGAGACTCCCAGTGTCTTTAAATGGTCATTTCAACTTCCAGTTCCAGTGTGAGGGAAGTGTAGATCCACTGCACATCTGAATATGGGGGCTGAACTTGTGAAAGCTGCGTCTGCTCCAGCCACACTCTGCATGGCTCAAAGCCTGCAGAAGTCCGTTAACACGAGCTGGACTGGAGCATATACCCACTGCTGGGCATGCCACCTGCATTTTGGTCTAATATGATAATATCCAGACATCTCTCCTGCATCTCTTCCTTTTTCTGTAACCCAGGCAGGCTTTCCTGATGAAAAGATGAGAGATGTTGTCTTTGTAGAGTTTTCTCTCCATCCTGCTCTGTTGGATCACCCTGAAGAGGTATTCCRTCTTGAGGAGCAAAGGCTGACATAGGTGTGGTATTTAGCTAGGGAGGAAAACTCTTGGCAAGTCCTACTAAACTCAAGACTTGGGAAAAAAGAGCCCTTTTTTCCTTAGCTCCACAAATGGAGGTGAGGTCTTGAAAGTGAACTCCCTGTGTTTGCACAATTTTCCYGACCACTTCTGGAGCTGCCCAGGGAAGGAGTGATAAGAGACACTCCTCAAAGCCCCATCTAGATAATTTTCTCTGAGATTTTTCTGCAGATGCATAAGATATGCCGGTGCCTGTGAGGACACAGCGGGACACCCACCTCCAATGAACAATGTTTTTCAGAGGGCACATCCATCCAGGCTTTGCTGCAGTGAAGGCAATTGCCTCTTCAGGGCTGTATGCATGGCTCTCAGTATGCTGCACTGCACAGGGCTGAGGAGCAGGGCTAACAAGTGGAGTGTAGGTGAGCAAGCCATTTCCTCATCTTCTCTTTCTCCCTAAGTACTGTCAATCTCTGGCAAAATGACACGTTTCAGCACCAGTACCTCTGTGCTGTTGGAGCCGGGCAACTGCAGGTCCTTGAGGTACCAGGAAAATGATGTTCTCTTTGGAGAGCTGGTGCTTTGGAACACTTCCTCTCCTCCCCTTTGCCATTCAAATGTCTGTCAATACGTATCAAAACTGYGTTTTACAAACAGAAATGCTGCCTGAGACATAAAAGCTCAGCTTCTAGGACAAACTGTGTGAACAAAATTAAAATGGCTTTTTCTGCTGTTGGTCTGGCTGTTCCTCGTGAACATTTCCTGCTGCTCATTCATCTTTCCAAACTGTGCTGTTCTTTTAGCTTATATCTTTCTGTGACTATCAACTAGACTGTCATTAGACTGTTTTGTTTCATTTGTTTCTTTTTTATATCAAGGAGGTTGCTCCAAATCATCTATTGCTCGCRGCTAGGTTTGCTTCCAGTCCAGTCCAGGTTTGCTTCCTTTTTGTATTTCCTGGATCAGGCCACGTGCAGGGTCCCAGGCTGCTGGAAGAACTGATGTGAACAGGCTCCACCTTGTTTTATTCTTTATCTCTGAAATAGCCCATGTCCACTATGGAGAGCTTCTCTTCTCTCATTTCAGTGTTGTTGTTCACTTACTGTCTTCTGCTAYGGCAGAGGCAGTTCTAATGGAAACAAAGAAGCTAAAATATTTCTTCTTCTCAAATTGTGGTTGAGATATACAGTGAGCCTGGCTCAGCCTACAAGAGGGAAGTTTCAACATTACTGAYGGCTCCTAACTCTTCACACCCTCCTGCAATGATCCTGTTGCCCATATCCCCAACAGAGTGTGACTGAGTCCCCAGGGAACCAGAAACAAACTAGAGTGTTGTGGAGACATGGAAAGAGAACAGATTACAAGGGCAACTGGGAGAAGCTGAAAGGGACTGAGAACTAAATTGATAGATCAAGTACAAGATCAAGTACCTATTGTATGCTGTATGGTTTTGATTTCCTGTGTAAACAGTGCTGGTTAAAAATTTTGTAGCCCTTTATTCTTCTTCAGAGAAGCAGTTAATTTACAAATGTTCATTTAGYCTGTAATCTTTCTAGCTTATGCTGATGTTAGCAAAGCATTCTTCTGACTTCTACCAGCAAATTCTCTGCACCCTCACTTGAATATTGTGCAGTTAAAAGAATGGTTTCACAGAGGCAYGAGGAAGGTCTCTCCGCATGTTCTAGGCCAGGTAGGTTCTTCCTTCTCATGCAGCAAATGGAGCCAAGCTTCTGAAAATGTTTTCATCCATTCAGGTTCCTTTCTGAATCTTCTTCAGCTGTGATCACAGCTAGCTTCACCTAGCTGTGATAGGAGGCGTAGTGAAAGTGGGCCAGTCTTCAACCACAGAGTCTATTAAGACCTTCAGTACGTTACAGAAGACAAGATTCTTTACTTAAAGCCCTACTATACCACAGAGATAAGTAAATAGTCCTTTGGAGCATTTACAGTCTATTTCTAATAATTAGGCTAGCRTTGCTGCTTGCTCTGGGGAATGAGTATATACAGCCACAACCAATAAAAGTGTCTCCAAGAATGTAGTTTAAAAAAATTGCAGTATCATTCTGTACATGAAAGAAATATTAATTTCTTTTTACTTATTCTAAGATTTTTAMTTCTAGGAGAAAGATTTTTAAAGAATGAAACGCTTTGATCCTTTGGCCTTCCTTGTTGACATACCACGGTTCATGTGGACAGTTTGGTTATGAGTGGGTTGAAAGTGGGTCAGCATGATGCTTTGGGCAGAACTCTTAGCTTCCTTTTCTTCCATAAGTCAAGTTCCTCTTTGAATTTCTCACTGATGAACTAACACTTTTCATGGAAAAATTTGTCCATGACTCCACATAGGCTAGAAGAAAAAGGAGATGCTGACCCAACCCTTGCACACAGGCATAAACCCTTTTCCACCTCTGCGGCAAGCAAGAACAAAAGTGATTTCTATAACCTCTCTTCTGAACTAGGCACTGACAGAAGGGAGACAAAAGCACAGGTGCAAACGTGATGCAGACAGATAGGTATTATCAGGTCCTTGCCTGCACCAACAAAAGCCCTTTCCACTCTCCCGACAGAACTGAGAGGTCTAATAGTACGTATGACACAAATACCTCAGTTTTAAGCGTCAGTGTCTTTGAGTTCTTTTTGACAGGACAGGGGCTGAACTTCCCTTTGAATACRAATAAAGTGCCTAAGAGTAGTATGGTTTCACAGATATGCACTGTGCATACATGGTGTATATCTGCGTACAGGTAGGGTACACTTTCCTATCTTGATGAGTGGCATAATTCACAGTGGTGTGGGACTAAAGGGTGTACAGGAAAACTAGCCCTTAATTCTCACGTACATCCATACAGGCATGCCTCTGACAGAGATTCATGTGATTTATAACTGCAGCCCTTTTGGCAGATAAAAGAGAAAATTTGTCTGATAATTTAGCCAGTAAACTGAAGAAAAAGAAATACATGATTTTAGATTCTGCAGAGCGACTAATCCACTCTGTTCCTCCCACCTCTCTGCTCTTCAAGCCTTCGGATCTAGGTTTGCATTTAAATCAATTCTGGTTGTAGAAGCTAGACTTCATATTAGCAGCTTTCAGGATTTCTTCGCTCTTAATCTCACAAGTAGCATTACTCTGCAGCTGTGTAAAGCTCAACTAATTATACAGAGAGAGACGAAGGGAGAGAGAACGAGTTTGTGGATCCTGCCAAAATGTTAGACCTCCTCCCCCTTCAGGCTTCTGCTCTGTTGGTCTGGTGAGAGGAACAGGGTCTTGACTTTCYGATGGAGGCAGAAGTCTAGCACACTTCACTCCCTCACGGCCTGTCTGCAAGGTAAAGCTATTCCAGGACACATCAGGGTTCAAATTCAAAAGGACACTAGCCATCCCAGAATGGACCCCATTTCTCTGCACCTGCAGTCATAGTTCAGGGTCCCTCTGTAGTCAGCTGAGAAACAGGCAGCTGATTCGTTCAGAGATGAATCTAGTCGTGGTCTGGTTAATCCCGTTCCAAAATGGATGAAGCCAAAATACGATTCGTATCCATTGTGAGCAGCCAGTCATCCAGTTTCCCTGCCTAAACACAGCTTTGCAAAGGTGGCTCAATGCCTCTCAGCTGCCTTGGCTAGGGACCTTGTGATGCCCCTGTCCTACAGCCTGTGGCCCTGCCTGATGATTRCTCTTTCTGGGGATACGAAATCCTCTTACCCATCCTTCCCCAAGGCGGCTACATGCAGGCTGTGTTTCTGAGGAATATTCTGCTCTTGAAAAGGGGCAAGTCTTTTACAGCTGCCATGTGGCATAAATAGTAAATGGTCAGACACGAAATACAGCATGACAAAAGCTAATGTTTTCAGTACAGAAATTAAAGAATCTGACATTATAATCTTTTCTTTGTGGTGTGTGTATGTGTGTGTATATATATACACATATACACACATGTATATATGTATGTATATATATGTATACATATACATGTATGTATATGTGTATATATGTATATATGTTAGTTACATATCCATGGTAGGGCAGGAAAGAGAAAGTTGGCAAACTAAGGTTAAAACTATGAGCAGTGTAAGTGCTTTGACATTTCAACTTCACTACTCAATGTAGTGTTTCTTCAAAATATACAAATTACTGTAACTGATACAGTTACAAACTTGTAGCTATTTAGTTGATGTAAATCTAAGAGGCCTCTGTTGTTTAATTAGTAAGCTAATCTCAGTATGAAAAAAAGGTACTCTGATTTGCGAGGCCTCTCTCCATCATCTTTGAAAGGTTGTGGAGAACTGGAGAGGTGCCTGAGGGCTGGAAGAAAACCAGTGTCACTCCAGTTTTCAAGGAAGGCAACAAGCAGAATTGCAACCCTGGACTTCAGGAGAGCGGATTCTGGGCTCTTCAGAGACCTTCATTCTGGATGTCATCTCAAGGCATGTGGAAGAAAAGATGATCAGGAGTAGCCAGCCCGGATTCACCAAAGGGAAATCCTGCTTAATCAATCTGAGAGCCTTCTATGATGGAATGACTGGTTAGGCAGATGAGGACAGAGCAGTGGACGTTGTGTACCTTGACTTCAGCAAGGCTTTTGACTCTGTTTCCCATAACGTTCTTCCACATAAACTCAGGAAGTGAGGACTAGATGAGTAGACAGTGAGGTGGACTAACAACTGTTGAATGGCAGAGCTCAGAGGGTCGTCATCAGTGGTGTGGAGTCTAGTTGGAGGCCTGTAGCTAGTGGAGTTCCCCAAGGCTCAGTACTGGGGCCAGTCCTGTTTGTCTTCTTCATCAGTGACCTGGATGAAGGGACAGAGTGCCTCCTCAGCAAGTTTGCTGATGCCACCAAGCTGTCAGGAGTGGCTGACACACCTGAGGGCTGTGGTGCCATTCAGAGAGACCTGGACAGGCTGGAGGGCTCGGCGGCGAGGAACCTCCTGAAGTTCAACAAGGGCAAGGGTAGAGTGCTGCATCTAGGGACAAATAACCCTAGGCACCACTACAAGCTGGGGGCTGACCTGCTGGAGATCAGCTCTGCAGAGAAGGACCTGGGAGTGCTGCTGGATGACAGGTTGACCAYGAGCCAGCAATGTGCCTTTGTGGCCAAGAAGGCCAATGGTATCCTGGGGTGTATTAGGAAGACTGTTGCCATCAGGTTGAGGGAGGTGATCCTGCCCCTCTGCTCAGCCCTGGAGAGGCCTCATCTTGAGTACTGCATCCAGTTCTGTGCTCTCCGCTACAAGAGAGACATGGAGCTACTGGAGAGAGTCCAGCGTAGGGCTGTGAAGATGATCATAGGGCTGGAGCATCTGTCCTATGAGGAACGACTGCGAGAGCTGGGCCTGTTTAGCCTGGGGGAGAGAAGGTTGAGAGGAGATCTTATCAATGTGTACCCGAAGGGAAGGTGTCAAGGGGATGGGGCTAAACTCATTTCGGTGGTACCCAGTGACAGATCACAAGGCAATGGGAACAAATTGAACTACAAGAAGTTCTGCCTGACCGTGAGGAGGAATTTCTTCACTATGAGAGTGGCAGAGCACTGGAAGAGGTTGCCCAGAGAGGCTGTGGAGTCTCCTTCTCTGGAGATATTCAAAACCCAGCTGGACATGATCCTAACATTCTCTAGGTGACCTTGCTTGAGCGGGGGGTTTTGGACTAGATGATCTCCAGAGGTCCCTTCCAACCTCAGCCCTTCTGTGATTTTGTGATTCTGTGATATCTGATTAAAACAGTAGCCATTTCTGCTAGTACTTTCTACCTAAAAAAAGGAACCGATCTTTTAAATAGGCAACAGTGTAGCAGGTGTCAATGAATGGGTTGTTTATGCAGCTTCCTGCAGATGTACAGCCTAAATGTTTTTCTCTTCCAAAAAAGGTACTTAATTGAAATAAAAATTTTACAAAATAATGTCAATTCTGATGAAATTTCCTTGAGAAGAAAAGGATCGTGTACAGTGCTTTGATAAGGTCTGGCCTTTTTAGAGAAGCCTTTCAGTTTTCCATTTGGAATGACATGTCATTTGTCTTGGTTTGTTTTTAAATTTTTTTATAATAGTAAACACAAATGGTTCATATTGAAATGCAACACTGAACACGGTGTCATAGTATTTATTATCCTGAAATAGTTTCCTTTCCCCAAAATATTTTTCTGAAGAAAATTCATAATTTACTTTTTTCGGCTGTTTTGGGTTGGAAAATCTGATCTTTCTCAAGTTGCTTCTCAATAACATCGTCAAATTATCTCTATTTAACGAGTGGCCACAAGTGCTTTCTCTCATGTCAGTTCTTGTTACTGATCCCTAGTAAGTGTTGTAGTGTACCTAGGCAATGATCAAGGAGAAGCCTACATTGAGTGCTTTCAACTCAGACAAGCTTTTAAAAATACCTTAAGTGAAAAAAAATAAGTTTTGTTACATTGTACTTCGTTACTTCTGTTCCATGCTTGCAAGGCAGTTGGACATGCGAGTGAAAGAAGAAGGGAAGTCCAGTCCTGCTGTGGCTGGTTAGTTCCTGCAATGGAACTCTGTTGCAAAGTCACTTAGTGAAATTTTCTTTTTTGAAGCTAGGAAATCAATTAGGAATCGATTAGTAAGTGGGTTCAGTTTCTACAGTGCACTGGGCCGTATACTTCTCATTGCACTGGAGAAAGTTGCGGTGRTGTTAAGGAAGGGTAGCTGACGAAGTGTTTGAGAGGATCCATGGGGATCGATGGTGGTTGTTTTATTTGAGAATCCACACAGAGGATCCTGGTGGTTGTTCTATGAGACAGAGAGAGTGATCCTATTCCAGATGTTTTCCAGTTTGAGGCGTTTGGTTTCAAAAGTTCTATTTCTTTTTAGTAAGTTATTTTATTTGGTTGGCTGGTTGGCTGGTTGKTTTTTTTTAAGGTTGATATATGTGGGTATATGAACAGTTGTGTGGACTTTTTAAACTATGCAATAAATAAGATTCCTCTCTGTAGGTTTAGGGAATTAAACAGCTGTATTTAAACCRGTCCGTTTGGCTTCTTTCTATAGATGTTGAGAAGCATGCCCAATAACCATAATCTGTAACCAGTAACCACAAACCTGCAAAGCCTGAATTAGAAAGCTAGGACCTTAGATTCTGTACTCTCCGTTTTGCCATTTAGCCCTATGATTMCATTCAATGTGTTTATAATAGGCTTTGCTTTTGAAATACAAGGGGTCTAAAATAGAGGCCTTGCTTCACAAGGCTGTGATTTGATAAATACAGTAATAACGATGCCTTCCTTGCATAAGTAGATGCGTTAACGCGTGGAACAGGTGATTGTGAATTCAATGCACTGATGATCCAGCTTCKCTTCTGGACCCTTGGGAGTTCAACGTGGAGGCTAAGACTGGGTAACTTCCACCTCCATGTAAAATGAGTTATATCACTGTTTAGCATGGTTTAGCACAAACTTTCTGCAATCTGAGCTTCTTGTAGAGCCAGAAAATACTACTTTATATTAGAAGGGTTTGCCCAGTTCTTATTTGCAAAGAAAAGGGGATTTGGAGAAGCGTGCAGTCACAGCCTTGTTCTAGTTTCATTCACAGATCAAGGCTCTGGCAACAGAGATAGTTAAATCAGCTCTCTGTTAATGGGAGGTTTATTATTTCCTTATTTTATATAGGTTCTAAGTCTGCTACCATTCTGGATCTCAGGTGGAGAAAGTACTGTCCTGTCCTCGGGCAGAGCGTTTTATTTTTTTCTTTTTACACTTTCCTCTCTAACAAAAAAATATAGTATAGAAAACCAGCAGTGAGCATGTGTGTCAGAAGAAAGAGGAAGCAAAAATAAAGTGAGGAACATGAGCTCTGTGGACAGTGCCAGTTTAATGATAAGTAGCGGATTTTGCAATAGATACTCAGAAATCTGAACACAAGTAATAYAGACACTTTAAAAGAAGGTAGTTGAGAGATAGCCCTGTTAGGGATTATCTCCATTCTGAGATTATTGGTGTGCTGAATAAAATATTCTGCCTCCTTGATTGTGGAGGAGGTGAGTTTGGGGAAAATGTTGAAGGATCATCTTCTCTGAGCTCAAGAATGGTCCATTCCATAGAGCAAGAAGTCAAGTAAAGAGGGTAGGAGACATGCATGAATAAACAAGCTGCTCCTGGCAAAACTCAAACAGAAGAAAGTGCACAGAAGGTGGAAACACGGACAGGTAACCTAGGAGGAATGCTGGGGTATTGTCCAAGTATGCAGGGATGGGGCTACAAGGACTAAGGCCCATTTGGAGTTGARTGTGGCAAGAGATATCAAGGACAACAAGAAGGTCTTCTTCAAATACATCAGTAAAAAAGGAAAATTAGAAGAAATGTGAACTTACTGCTGAATTGGCTAGGGGCCCTGGCAAAAARGAACTCAGAAAAGGCAGAAATRCTGAATGCTGCCTTTACCTTTGTCTYTATTGCTAAGACCAGCCTTAAGGAATCCCAGGCCCAGGAGATCRYGGAGAATGTCTGTAGAAAGGAAGAYTTTTCCTTGGTGGAAGAGGGTTGGGTTAGGGATCAYTTTGTCAAACTGGACATTCATAAGTCCATGGRCCCTGATAAGATGCACCAACAAGTGCTGAGGGATCTGGCTGATGTCACTCCTTGGTCATTCCCAATCATCTTGRAAAGGATGTGGAGAACAGGAGAGGAGAACTGGAAGAAATCAAATACCATACCAGTCTTCAAAAAGGGCCAAAAGGAGGATGCAGGAAAGTACAGGTCAGTCAGCCTCAACTCTGCCCTTGGAAAARTGATAGAACAGCTCATCCTGGATGCCACCTTCAAGCACATGAAGGTGATCAGGAGTAGTCAACTAATCCAGTCGCCTTGGATTCACCAAGGGGAAATCATGCTTAACCAATGTGAGAGCCTTCTATAATAGAATGTCTAGCTGGGTGCAGGAGGKGAGAACGTTATCTTCCTTGACTTCACAAAGGTTTTGGACATTGTCTCTCATAACATCCTCACAGGCAAATTCAGGAAGTACAGGCTAGAGGAGTGGGCAGTGAGGTGGATAGAAAATTGGCTGAATGGCAGAGCTCAGAGGGCTGTCCCTGGTGATGCAAAGTCTAGTCGGAGRCTGGTAGCTAGCAATGTCCCCCAGGGGTCRATATTGGTTCCAGTATTGACCTCTGCTCCTCTTGCTCAACTTATTCATCAGTGACCTGGATAAAGGAACGGAAAGCACCCTTAGCAAGTGTACTGATGCTACAGAAATGAGAGGAGTGGCTGATACACCAATGATTGTATCATCGTCAGAGAGTCCTCTCTCTCTCAGGCTGGTGAGAAGGGCAGAGGGGAACTTCATGAAGTTCARTCTGGGGARGAATGACCCCCTGCACCAGTATAGGCTGGGGGCTGGTCTGCTGGAAAGCAGCTGTGCAGAGCTAGTGGACACGAAATTGACCATAAGCCTGCAATGTGCCCTTGAATCCAAGAAGGCCAGCTGTATCCTGGGTTGYGTTAGGAGGAGCATTGCCATCAGGTCAAGGAAGGTGAGCCTYCTCCTATCCTGAGACCTGATGATGCCACACCTGGTGTACTTTGTGCACTTCTGGGCTCCTAAGTATGAGAAAGACATGAAGCTACTGAAGTAAGTACAGTGAAAGGTTATTAAGTTGGTGAAGGACTTRGAACATCTTTCATATGAGAAACAAGTGGCAGAGCTGTGCCTCTTCAGCCTGGTGAAGAGAAGACTGAGGGAGGATCTTAGCAGTGTGTGTAAGTATCTGACAGGAGGGTGCCAAGAAGATGGGGCCGGACTCTTTTCAGCAGTGTCTACTGATGGGACAAGAGGTGATGGGCACAAACTGAAACATCAGAAATTCTGCTTGATTATGAGGAAAACCTTTTTTACCGTGAGGTTGATTGAATACTGGAACAGATTGCCCAGAGATGTTGTGGAGTCTCCATCCTTGGAGATGTTCAAAAGCAGTATGAATACAGTCCTGGACAACCTGTTGTAGGTGACCCTGCTAGAGCAGGAAGGTCAGATAGGATGACTCCAGAGGTTTCTTGCAACCTGAACAGTTTTGTCATATGCTGGTAAATCTATTCCCAGAAAGAAAAAAAAAAAAAAAAAAAAGTCTTTTGATTTCATTAAAATGGAGATATGGAGACCTGTTCGGAAGAAAAATTACTCTCATTACGGACCATAAATTACCACTGAAAGGGCTAGCCCGCTAATATGTGTTCCTCCTCTGACTGCACCACAGTGCAACTGCCATCTGAGTAGGTTACAGACAGTACATASAGATAATGAGGAAAACTTGTTAAGGTGTATTTACTGATCTAATCTRTTTTGTCTACTGGAAAACATGCATTCTTTACAGAAATTCCTTCTCCTAGCTAAGAATGAAAGACTATATTGCCATGAAAGATATGAGCAAACATGAGGTCTCACTTTAGTGTGAATGATCAACTYTGCGTTTTCAGAGGGACTTTGCCACGGAATCAATAAGCATTACAGGGTGTTGGAGGTATCTATGAAGCRGGCTTCTCTGAAAGCCTTTACCGAATAGGGCAGGCAGCCCAGGCACTGTTTAGGTCACTTCCCATAAAAGRAACAGATTGACAAGCTGGTGACAGTCCAGCAAAGGCCTCTAAGATGTTTAGTAAACTGAAGCAAGTAGGTACAAGAAGAGGCTAATGGAACTGGGCTTCTTCAGTCTGCAGAACAGAAACTTACGGTTTCAGAAGAATACCACAGAACAGGTATAGGTAGACTCTGCTTAGAGGTGTACAGGGGCAAAGTAGAAGACCACGTTCTTTTAGGTGAGGTCATGACAAAGAAAAGGAAACCAATCAGTAACACTCCTGTACATGCCTTCAGAACGTGACAAGGCACAGTACCACGTCCCTGCCAGACAAGCCCATCAGATTTACTGAAAGAGAAATAAGCCAGTGCTTTTGTGCTGAGTGACCTTCTGCATCCAGCCATACTTACAAGGCAACCACTTCAGCTGCAGAGAATGTAGGAAATAATGAAAAATGTTTACTATGAATGCCTGGCTTGTTCCCACTTGAGCTTGTTTCAACTATCTGTCTTTAATTCCTGAGGCATTTTGGACCCTTCCATGCAAAATTTATTGAAGTCCATTAGGCAGATGACTGAGTTAAGGTGCTCATATGCATCACTGAGTAGATCCACAGACTTTTTTTATAAGATACTCGCAAGATACATAAGGTGGAAGAATTATTTGCCTTGCTTCAGTATACATTTCCTATTTTCTCACAGGGTCACTCCACAGAATCTAGCATCAGAGTTTCAGTGGGATTCTGTTAAAGACRTCTGATGGATCTGATTTACTGAGGCAAGGTTTAAGAAGTGCACTCCAGAAAAAGTAGCTGCTGGTGAAATACTTGTGGCCTACAACCATCTCTGACAGAAAGAGGCAAAGTTGTGCCCTGTGCCCTGTGTGATCTGTTTATTATATCGGAATGGCTAAAGAAAGCATTGCAGCAGGGAGGTATGGTCTATTGAGACTGCCTGTGCTGTGGCTTTATGGACTCACCTCTTCCTTGCTTGCAGGTTTTCACATGACAAGTTTTCTTCCTTCATCTTCCCCATCAGGCAAGACCCCATCCATCCAGACAGTGTGGCATGCTCAGGTATGAATGGGATCAGGTGTTGAGGGAGAGCCTTCAGCACTAGTCAGCAGCAGAGATGAGAGGTTTCACCTGCCGGGAGAGTCTCAGCAGCCCAGTTTGCGGTAAAATAGGACCCTGTACAGATGCTACCCAACAGCTCTCTCCCRCTCACTGATGCCTACAGATCACAGATCATGCTGAGCGGATTCCAAGATGCAGCAGCAGAGACACAGTATCACTGGTGATTTGTGTAAGTGACATAGTGTACCAGACTTCTGGGACTCTGGGGGAGTGCTTGAACATGGTCCAGTGTCCTCTCTTTTATGTTTCTAGCTCCCAGGCTGTGTGTTTTGCCTCTATTAAGTTTTGTTTTGTGGGCGTATGTATATGTAGACATAGTTRTTCTGCATTCAGGATAAATAATGGCTGCCTCTGCACCTGCTTCCTTCATGCGACTCTCATWTTTTTCTTTCTCTATGTAAAGGAAAAAATGTAACATCATGCACGCTGTGGAGTCAGTGCTGTACAGGTATGCACATGTATAGGCACAATATAAAGAACTTGGGAGTGTTCTGAGTCGCATCTGGAATTGGTGAGGGGTACTTGCCACAGAAGGTGTGTTTAGGTGTCCTCTGTGTGAGTTTGGAGTTCTCAGCAGTGGTGGCATTTAGAAGGAAGATCGTGTGTTTGTAATGATGAAAGGCACCATCCCACTGAAATCTGAGACAGGCTGATCCTTGTATTGAGAAGGCACAACTGCCTTTTTTTTAGACGGATGAGAAGATAATCCTTTCTGTTAAGGTCATAGAGCTTTGGAGATCAATTTCAAACAACAGCAGTTACTCAAAAAAGCAGCAAAGCTGTCAGCCAGAGTATTATTTCCTCACTGAGGTTCTGACTCAGCCAAGTGTATTAGCATGTCTTTAAGCATTTGCGTACATGTTTTGATGGATTTAGATCTAAGATCTTTCAGATCACTATACACACTGTGAGCAAATATATTTTTCCRGAAGTTACTTCCTGCCTCACTGTTGCAATGCATTATGTGATGGGCTGCAGCCTCTGCAACTTGAATTTACATGCAGCTCTTAAAGCAATGGAGAGAAATATTTTTCTGATTTCATATTTCTAAGGTCTCAAAAATAAATTTAGTATCAATAATCCTATACCGTAGGACATATACAATAAATGGTAGGTCTCAGTTTTGTGACGCCCCACCACACACACKCTCTTCAAACATTTTTAAGCCTTGATCCAGGCTCTAGCAAAGACAAATGAAAAATGTCTACAAATTCCAGCAGGAATTGGCTCATGTTCTGAATCGATTCCCAAGATACAACTGAAATTTTTTTTCAAATGATAGGTCTGTTACATCATTCTCTCCTCATGGCGTTATTAGCTTGTTTTTTCAGTGGATGAACAGCAAGGAGACAAGGCTAGATTTGAAATGCTCTGTTCATCCATCTTGCAAGACTGGTAGGTTGTTTTCACTGCTGCCTTTGCGCTGCTCGTGGTAGGTGGTCTCACTACCACACGGCTGTGCTGTATGGGGATTCTCCAAGGGGAGCCCCTGGTTTTGTCAGAAAGTTATTGCCCATCTGTCTCAAAACACCAGTCTCGGATCACATAGTACGTGCTGGCTGTCCACTCAGCACAGCCCAGCTCCAAGCCTCGTCCCTGATTTTCGAACTTTTAGAGGAAATACACAGAGGGCAGAGCAAGAGGGATCCCCTGTGGTCATCTAACCGGAATTTTTGTGTAGTGCTGGAGGGAGTCTTACCTGCTAGGTCTTGCATCAGTTGCCATGGAAGAAGTGGGGCATGTCTTAGAAGGACGAGCCTTTAGCTCTGCCAGAGAAAAATCTCCTGGCATTCAGCACCCTCTTTGACAGGTGTCTTCCACTGAAATTTCTTGCAGTAAGTTAAGTTAGACACACAAATGGCAGAAAAAGGATGGTTCAGAGTTGAAAGAGAGCCTGACTATGACTGTAGAATCTGCTGCTGGGAGACATAAAAATGGCTTTCTCTGCAAAAAAGAGCTTTCCTCTTCTCTCATACAAATGTTCTCCATCTTATTATTTTGTGTGGAAATAGCTAGCTAATAAATAAAAAAAAATCTTTTTTTTTGCCAAAGGGAAGAGTATCATCATTTATTGTGAAAGGGAAATATTTCAAATAATTACAACTTCCGAGAAAGTTTTGGGATTTAAAATCAAAGCTACACAGCTCTTCTCTCTGATGACTAAAATTGCTTATGTTTGTTGAAATACAAATACCCTGACTGTATTTCATGCACTGGAGCCGTGGAAAGCTCGTGCTGATTATACATATTTCAGCTTCTCTGTTCATAGTGCCAGGTCTTGACATGTGCAGAGAACTTTCAAGTACAGGCACCAAAAGTCTAGATACTTGTTAAATACCGTTTCAGACTGACTTTGAATTGTCCTGTACTGCCAGTCTACATGAGGAGTGTTCCCCTCTTGGAGCCTTTATTTTGACAAGCTGAATTTTTATGAGGAAATCTTTCTCTACATTTTCTTTGACATAGTCTCATTTACCAAATGAGGTCTGTTACAGGATTCCTGTCTTCTTTTGGGGTCATGATATTTTACTCACATTAATTTTGCCCTTCCAGTGAAGATAAACTTGCATATAATATTGTACTACACACAAGAATTGCCAACCTTTTCTTTGGGGATAATTAAATATCTACCGTTACAGGCTCTCCATTGATCAGCTGTCAGAGTTTAAGTCCTTCCTCTCTCCCTGAAGCTCTTCACGGATGATTATTGATTTTCTACACTGAGCTAAAATAGCTGAAACTACATCACAGATGTTTAGAGACCTTGTCTGCTGAGCTGTATTATATAGCATTCACCCAGTAGCTCTTAATTTCCAATCTAGAGGCCTGCCTAAAAGCCACAGTTACTACAGTTGTTGAGAATACAATACTTTCATCTTATTAAGCTTTTAAACATCCCTGATCATCAGCCAGCTTCAATACAAATGGTGTAGCTGCTCTCAGTTAACGCTGCATTCGTTGTTACACAGTTCAGACTGATACCAGGGCACTTTGGATAACCAGAGATTGTCTCTTTCCAWCTCTGAGATCTCTGCTGAGGTGCCATAGGCTCTCTAGAGTGAGGACATTCAAGGCACCTCAGGATCCCAGGCCTGCTCTGCACCAAGAGGCAGTGGGGCCCCGGCTGCCTTGAGACAGGTGGCTCGTTTGACTCTTACTGTGCAAGGTGCTTAGATGTAGCCACAGAAGGCAGAAAGGTCTGTGGGAACCTCTGCAAGTCCTTGGGGCAGTGATGGAAAGATATCCAAGATTCTGTGCAGCAAGGGACACCAAAACCACTCTCCAGCATTACATCTCAGAGGAAAGCAGGAGRCTGTGGGAAAAGAGGCCAAGGTCTGGCTCAGCAGCAGGCATCACGCCTCGCTGGTGCAAGGACTTTCACTTGGGGGTTCTTCTCTAGACCCTGTTTGGTCATTAATAGGACGGAAAATTCTGGATTGATGCTCTGATGCCAACCAATCTGGTGAAATATATGACTTCATGTCATTGAGACCACCTTTGAGTGGTCTATGACTTACTAATTTTACCTGGATTTGGGAGCCACCTGAAGTCAACAAGAATCATAGTAAATTGGATTTCAAAAAGTTCAGATGCGTAATGGGCTACAAGAAGCTGAACTCCATGCAGGAATATCCCGTGCTAAACTGAAACTGACACCTGGACCATGCCTCTCCAGGTGGTAAGCTTCTCTCTCTCCAGTTTTTGATAAGCTTCTGTAAGGCCTGACTTCTAACTGAAAAAATAAAGGTTTTTGTTTGTTTCTTTTTGGTTTTTTTTATTCCCAAGTCTGATTTTACCAGCTATACTGATGGTAGACTTCTAGAAAAATGTAACAAGGAAAGTTTTAAAGAAACAAGCATGTTAATCTAACTTGAKGGTGTTAAATAACTGTGAAAAAGAAAAATAACTGCTAAGTTTTTTTGAGAAGTACAGCTGGAACTGCAAGTGGCAACCCTGACCGGTGATGCGTTAGGAGCATGGGAGTGGCCAGGCTATACTAAAACCAAACAACCAGCCTAAGGCGCTGTCTTTAACAAGAGCCGGTACTCGTTCTTCAGGGAAAGGCATGAGAGAAGAAGCTTTCTTTACTGTTCTGTATTCAGCCCAGAAAGGGGATGAACCTCCTTAGAGGTTCTATTAAGATCCCAAGCTTCTGGAACATAGGTTGAAACAACCTGTTTTGTTTATTCTATTTTTTTTTCCTTGATTGCACAAATGTCAAAATTCCTTTAACTTTCCTTGCAATAAACTTTCCTTGATAGATCTATCACCACAAAGAAAAGTAGTACTGAAACATGAGAAGAGTCTGCCTGTTCTTGTTTGAAGCTTTCGTATAATATATGAAGTTATATATTTTGGGGAAAATAGGAGAACATATGGATAGTAAAGATAAAACCCCAAAGTTCTGGTCCCTAGGTGATTTAACATGTCTCTTTTTTGTGCTACTTTGTGCTTCATCACTACTGAGTACTTTATTCTTACTGATATATTTATTATTTATGTTACCATGACAACAGGATCCTCGGCCAGCAAGCCAGCCCTTTATGTTTCTCTGTCTTTGAAAAGTGCCTCATACAGGCAGTCCCAGCTCCAAGGATCTTATAAGCTACAGAAATTTAGCATGGGAAACGTGGGAATAGCTGTGTGATCGAGTCAAAGAAAATAGTGCTACCTGAACACTCTGTTGTGAATATACACAGGGATGGATGTTGATTGACATGGAGACAGTAGTGGGTTAGGGGGATACAGAGGATTTAATGCTAGGGAACTGACAGACACGGTGTATGGCCCAGGCACAGGTCAATGGGATGATCTTTTCTGGCAGGGCAAGCACTACGCCGTTCAATCAAGTCCAAAAGGTAGGGAGGGAAGCATTGAAATAAGAGARTTTAGATGCAAAACCCAAGCTGAGGTGGTGGTTATTTCTGTCCTGTGCTGAATGAGCATGCACACATGAACCATGCCTGGAGCCATACTCACTGGAAGGCTCTGCATCAAACGGGTGGCGGAGTCTCCACTTTTCTCTCACAAGTTCTTGTGGCACAGATCTGCTTGATGAAGCTAAAGCCTGTTCTCCCACCTATGTTCTCCTGAAAAAGACCAATTCAGGAAATCCTCTGTGCAAAAAACTGTTGGAACCTGGGAGAGAATTGGGAAAAGTCTTATGTATACATTTGCCTTCCTCTTACCCTTTTCATCAGTAATACACTTGTGGTTGCTAGGAGGAGGATTTTTTTTCTTTTTTTTTACCAGCACCTTTCAAGAGACTTCTATTGCAGCACAGGCTAGATGTCACTTCAGTAGTTAAAATAATATACTTGATACTGAAATATTTAGCCTGTCAATATGAAGCCAGGAGCTGCAGAGGAAACTTAGCTGTAAGCTCAGGGAACTGCCTGACTGCTGTCTGATGGTACTTGTTAGCAGCAGTTTCTTCAGCCTTCATGATCTGTCTGGGAATAGGGCCCTAATGAAGGACGTGTGTCACAGGAGCACTGAGAAACAGCTCCAACAGTTGGCAAATCTCCACACAGTCCATAATGTCTGGAGATACCCTCAGTATACTCTGAGACCCCACGAGAAATAACAGGGGTGCAACCAGGTGACAAAACTTCTCCTACAGAGCCAGAGAACATGTGTGAGCTGGCAAGTTTTGAATTATATTTTTCTGAACAAAGGAATACATATTTTATGAAAATATTTACATGTCACTGCATGTGAAGAAGTTCATTAAGTGGGAACTTTAGTGTCTGTATGATTTTCACTACCTTCATGAAGAAGACAGTGCTAATCCTAAAGACATGATTCCRGCTGCGTGTTTCTTGTAATAGGCATCATTTTTAATTTATAAGTGTTTTGAATCTATCTTTATATTATGAAGCATTCTCCCTCTTTTTATTATTATTGCTATTTTCAACACAAAGAAATTTCTCTTTAAATTACGTGAAATATGGGAAAAGAAGTTACATTTTTTTTCCAATAGAAAGTATAAATAGAAGTGTTATCAAATAGAAGTATATTATAGGCTCTTTTTTTTTCCCTAGACTGAAGTTCAGCTGGTGTATTTCCAAAAACCTCCAGGAGCTCAACAATTCATATTGGCTTATTTATGTTCAGAAACACAATATCACTGACCAAAGGAACAATGGCCAAAGAAAGATTTTAAAAGTGGAACGCTGCTGTAGTGACTTACATAAGATGCTCCAAATTTCATCCTTTGGAGTTACTGTTGTATTAAACCGTATGAATACAAAACTGCTGTTTGGAAAACGCATTTTGTGATGCATACATTCGAAAACTTGTGCAGTCTTTCTTGGCTGGGCAGCCTGTTCTGGCCCCACTGTGATGCTTTTGTTCATGCCTGTTGTGCATCGCACGCTGTCCCTCGCACGGGGCTGCAATGCGCGAATGAAGCTGCACATATGCAGGCAGGGCAGGAGAACGAGGAACACAAGAAAGGCATCCTTAAGACACAGGCTGGTCTGCTCATTGCAGGCTCCCACCCTAGCCAGCAAAGGACACCTGAAGTATTTCTGTGCAACCCTGAGGTGGACATTTTGAAGGCAATTGATCCATTGAAAGCAGATTTTTGTTAGAAAGAGCCATGAGGTTTTGTGAAGAAGGTGGAGTGAGCTGGGAAACGAGGTGGTTTTAAGAGGGTGTTTGGAAGAAACTATGAGTAAATATTACTGTCTTCTGAATACTCTAAGATCTAGTATTCATCTATCCCTACTTCTTTCTCTTCCTAGTCTTTCCATCTAAACCTTTTTTCTCTGAGTCATCACCAGCTGTTTTGGTAGGTCAGGAAAACTCTCTGTAAGGAACTTGGGCCTCTGGGATAAATACTTGAGCTGCTGAAGGGTGAGAGAAGAGAGCAAGGAGACCTGTCTCTGCTTGTACTTTGTGTCTGCTTTTTCTCCTAAAGATCTCCCACTGAGTTCTGCTGCAGATAAGATTGGGGTGAGTGGAGTGCTCAGCAGATGGGCACTTTCTAGAGGAAACTGTCAGCTGAGGGGAACATTCAAATAATGAGTCCCAGAAAATAGCTACACTTAGTCTGAGTCCTCCCCTGCTGTTCTCTGCCCTACCACCATGCATGAAGCAATCTGGCTGTCTGCAGAGACTCCCATAGCTACAATCTCTTGCACGGAAAGGCATTGTGAGAGATAGCTTGGTGTGTGGAAAGAAGACAGACTGGGAACTTGTACAAGAATCTGTACTGCAGTGGAGAAAAAAATGCTTAGATTCCTCCAGATCCCCCACTGTACAGAGATATGTGTCCTTGACCATGCATCGTCATGTGTGGCTTCTCATCGAAACCAAGAGGCTTTTACAAGTTTCAAACTGGATGCTAATGTATCTCTTACTCCTGGGGCTACTGTCTCTCACTGTGGTAAGAACTCTGAGAACAGCTTGCTACCTGTGAGCGCTGAAAAGTTGGCCAGGAATTTCCAAAGCTCAGGGATCGTGACCAAAGGGTCACAGGGCTTTTGAGTCCCCTCCTGGCAAATGCTAACTGTAGCTAGTTTACATTCTTAAATTGTAGTTTTGTAAGTCTGGTTTAGAGTAGAACCTCTTCAAAGATGTGTCCCTCTCTGCCCTCTGATTTGTGATGGTGAATCCCACACTTCCAAAAGTTAGAATCATGAAGACTTTTCTGACTTTTATTTCATGCTTAATATATTCCCATTACTATCTAATGACAAGCTAAGCAGGATCCCATGTGGTGGGATTTCTACTTGGAGGTAAGATTTAAGGATGCCTGTTGAATTAATAGTTTCATGCTGTTTCCATCTTCATTTTCATCTGAATATCTCTCACTTCTGCATATCTGTTTTGCTGGCCCCGGCAGGCTGAAAAATGTGGCAGAAATGAGCTGGAACATACTGCTTTACCTAAGGTGCAAGGGAAACCCAGCAAGAGGTTAAATCAGTGAAGCTGTGTTGACGGTGTTGCTGTAACTTCCAGAGAATGCAAGATGCTTACCTGTACCTAGGCTTCTTCCTGGTTACACATGTAGTAGTAAAGTCTGCCTGGATCAACATAGTCCAGACAGAGTATTCTGCTACCACATCTATCTGTGTGTTTATACTTCTTGTTTTTGTGGAGGACATACAAAGCCTCTAATGCTGTGGGGACATGAGTTTGGACTCCACAACTGTCACAGAGAGACTAATGTTAACACTCACCTGGCTTCTCCTAATCTCATTTTCTTTCCTCTTTGCAATGCCTTCGATTCCTCTCTCAGTTCTCTGCTTTTCCTTCGTCAGAACATGACCAAGCCATCAGGACAAAAATAGAAATCATAGAATGGTAAGGTTGGAAGGGACCTCTGGAGATCATCTAGTCCAACCCTCGGTGTAGCCCATAGGGCAATTGAACCCATGACCTTGGCATTAGCAGCACCACGCTCTGACCAGCTGAGCTAAACCTGCCACCACAATCAATGCCTGAAGTTCCTTTCCATACATTGTCTCAATATTTCTCTGCAATTCAGTCACTTGGCCTCTCACTGTAAAAAAATATGTATGAGAAAGGAGCAGTGAAGAAGTGGAGAGCACCACAGGACAAATGCGTACCTTAAAAGTGTTGGGGTCTCCTTGAAATAGCAAGCAGGTGAATTGTTGAACACATATTGGCAAAAAACAGGATAGTTCCACCCAAGCATCGTTTTTGTATTTAGATCTCAGTGCCCTCCAGTTTTATTCCCCTAGATCTCTAGTGTCCCTTTAAATACTACTAGTGAAGTCTCTCCTGTGGCACTGTATTCCTCATAAAGATTTTGTTTCTTTTTGGAGGGTGACATTGTCCCTGTGTTTTAGAAGATGTTGTCCAATTTATCTTGTGGCATCTGGGTTAGCTGCCCAGGGAAACCTAATGCGTGGTGCAACCATATCCTAATTTAACAGACATATGCTTTTAACTTCTTCATTGTCAGCACTTCCAGTCCTAACTCACTTTCTCAACAACGAATCATGGCTGTTCTGAGTCACTCTTAAGAGTAGAGCTATTTGATTTTTGTCATTTTCTTTGTGGGTGCTGAGAAGAACTAGAATCAGATTTCACCTCCTCTCTGTCCGCCTTGAATTTCAGTCTCTTCCCTATTATTAYTTTTTGACACCTCTAAAACCAACATGTTGAATCACTGACTTCTAAGCAGAGTGTTGACAGCAGCCAGTGCTGATCTGTTCAAACCTGGTAGTGTTTTGTCAGCAAGTACCGACTAGAGAGAGCTCCTCAGCTTTCTGGGTGAGCAGTGCAGATACTCCTGCCTTGTTGCTTTGTGGTGGTCCTGAGTCATACAAAGCTGAGCTATTCTATTGATTCCTTTTCAGTCAAGACGCTTCTGTAACATGCAAGGGAACTTACTGCTCTTCCATATGCTTTTACAGACAGTTTGAATCTGAGTCCAGAGAGGCATCACGTTTTTTCAATATACGTGAGAAAAAACTCTTCTTAATTTACTTGTCTGGGAGTTGCCCACCTCTGGCTTCTGGTGCCATGTAATTGTTGATTGCACCTCACCTTTTTAGGGCTTTTGAGCTGGTGCTGTTACTCTTTCTATTACATAGAAATCCAGATTTTGGTGTTTTTCTGGAACCTGTTTTTAACCGGTCACTTTCCTGTTCCCTGTTGTTCTGTTGCAGGCAGAGACATTTGTTTAATTTTATGGGCTTAATTGCTCCTGCATTCTCTCTTGGGGATGCAGGCTATTAGTCCTGCCTTGTTCATTTGAACATGAAGGATGTTTCTTCTAGACCTGCAGAGATTCCCTTGTAATTCTGGAGTCATATTAGAACTCCCAAAGGGGTTTTCTGTTAGCACTCCTTGAATGTCTGTGTTCATGGAGGATTAAGAGTTAAGTCAGTCATCATGTGTTAATTATATCTTCCAGGTTCTTGGGTATCTTTCTACTTTGCATAATAGACTCCATACTTCTCATCCAAAGGCCTGCTTCTTATACTGCTTTGTTGAAGCATATATTTCCTAGATACAGCAGGTACTGCTCTTAATGCAGAATGTTGGCTCTCCAGCCATTGGTTATATCAGAACATTCATGATTTCTCTCTGAAAATGTTTTCTTTGCATATAAATATTTTTTACCCAGGAAATAAAATAATATAAGCAGCCTTCTTCTTCCTTTTTTTTTCTTTTTTTAAGCCTGCTTCAGTGAAATCTCAATTTTGCTCTGCAGATAACACTGGTTTTGTTGTCCAAGCCTATACTAGAAAAAAAAACATAATCTGTTGGCTAGATCACTGGTTTACTCAGGCCCTACCTAGTGTGGCTCCTGAGCCTTCTACAATATTTTTGATTTCATACTCCTAACGCAGCAGAGGGACTTTTGAGTTCATTTCTACTTCTTCTACTGAATATATACCTATATAATTTGGGTTTGTTGTCTCAGAACCATGGAGATTCACACAGCAAGTGCTTTTTTAAAAAAACAAAACAAAACAAAAAAATCTTTGACGTTTCATCCAGCAACTGTTTGGAGGAGAGATAAGATTCAAGATCCTTCAGTCACTTTCTGTGAGACCACCATCAGTGATCCAAGCGCACATGGGCCAGGTACCAAGGGAGGGCATTGATGGAGTGGAGGAGTTACAGAAGGGGCATTCAAATCTATTGTATATGTGTTGTGCAGCCAGCAAAATGCAGAGTTAAAATTTTACTTCACTTTTTTTTTTGCCTCTTTGTAGTCTATGGGCTTTTTTACTTTTTCTTTTTTTTAAAACTTACTGTGATAAATGTAATTCCCAGTGCAGCAATAACTGTTTAAGAAGAAGATCTTCCTTGGGAAGAAATGCCCTTCTTTTGAAAATTATGATGTAAATAAAGCTACTAATGATATTTTATTTAAAGATCCCATAGGCTCTCATATTTAGAGGATGCTTCATAAAGCAAGGATTTTTCTTTTTTTTTTTTTTCTCCAGAAAAATTTGAGCAGTTTGTTTGTGTGCTAGAGGTAATTTTCTGGAGAATAAAATGAAAATGAGTGAAACTAGGGTACCAGCTGGTCACAACCAAACTTCTACTGTGGTTACATAAACAAGCTTCCAAATAATGAGCTATATCCCCCTGGAGGCAGGTGTCCTACAGAATGCTCTCTCTCCAGGCACAATTTTTGTGCCAGCCACCTCAGGCACAATTCTGACTAGTGAAAAAAACTTCTAAATACGTTCACCAACTCAGACCTGCCCTAGCAGTTAGTTACGATTCAGGGCTCATCTAACAGCATCAAAAATTGTGAAACAGGGTTTTCACAGTGCTAGTGCTCCGTAGAAGTCTTACAGTAGGGGTGAGAGACTCCATGTCGGAAACTATAATTCTACTTCAATAAGAAGCATATAATCGCTACACAAAAAGACATTCCCTGCAGCAGAAGCTTATGGACCAACCATAAGATGCAAATCAAAGGGTGGAAAAGACAGGAGAGAAGCAGGCTGTATTTATCTCTGTGCTAGTGAGAAAGAACCTGCTTCCAAAAGGGCCTAGACCTAGTCTAAGCTGGGTTTGACTCACTGTGCCAAAGTACTTGGTTGCGAATGAAGGATGATAAAGATTTGTCTATCTAACAGGGATGGCGGGGATGAAGAAAGGAAGACCAGTGATGTACTGTCAGGAGGGGCCTCTGTGAACGTGGTCCAGGAGACCATACCTAAGCAGATGAAACAGTATTAGAGAAAAGCAACTATCAAAGCTTGCATTGCACAGACTGGTTCTCTGGTATTAGTGGAAGCCATGGTTACTGGTCCAATATTAAACACAGAGCTGAGATGCTGGCCCAATCTGTTTGGTGCTATTAATATTGCTGGCCTGTGGCGGTGGAGGAGGAAAAATCCCAAGATCAAATCTTTTAACCTTTTGTCAATGACAAAAAAGTGGGCTTGCAACATGCATTATAGCATGTAGCTTCCATTGAACATTAACCTTTGTTCTTTTCTATTTAATCGCTGAAAGCCTTTTATATGAGAAGCCCATGTCTGGTGATCCTATAGATAATAGTGAAGGGAGAGGCTAGGAGGCAAGAAGAAAAGTTTGTTTAGATGTTTGGAGCTGCTATGTCAGATGTCTGTTTCCTTTCAGATGTACACAAAAGTATAGCAAAACAGCAAAGAGAAAAGTGAGGCCTATGTCTCTGATGGTGATTTTAATCTACAGCCTCACCGCTGGAGGTGCAGAGCCAGACCTGACTGGCTACTCTCAGATGCAAGGGCTGGGACCAGTATTGCCTACCCCTAAAATAGAGGTTTTAGCTGGTCTTCAGATCACAGCCTTACAGCGGATCTGGAAGAGGTAAAATTATCATGATGGCCGAGACAATACTAAGTAGAGCCAAAAGGAAAGAGAGGAATATGTGGAGATAATACAGCATGAGCAGCGGATGGCAGCAGTATAAATCTGAGTTTCCCTTACATAACTCTTCTAAGGAAAAAGAAACATCTGATTTCTTCTTGCTAGCCTGCTCTGGAGAAGATCTTGGTTTGTGCTGAAATGGAGGAATGGAGGCGAGGACAAGCTGCTCTTAGAAGTATTCTCTAAGAATACTTCTAAAGAAGCCCCGACTTTGTTAACAGGTGGTAACTTCTGAAGTACATACAGAAGCATTGTCTCAGCCTTGCTCTGAGTTTGCTGAAACCTCTGAGCACTGCTGGGCCTAGAGTTAGGCCTTGTGGGTGCCTTACAAGGCTCTAAGCTCCATCTTAAGATGGAGTGGGGGCTCCACCGTGGTGTCCTTCAGGCTGCCTCTCACCCTCACAGGCTGGACAAAGTGACCCCTGCCTGAGCAGGGCATTCAGACGAGTAGGTGGTCTCTCCACGCCTTTGTCAGCCCCAAACCCGTCATACTTGCATGTCAGCTTATCTTTCCAGCTCTTCTGTTATGCTGCCTTGCCAACACGTGCTTTTAGAGCAGTGATGGCAAGGATCCTTTTAGCTCCATTCCCTTAAACCTTAACAGCTCCAGCTTTGGCCCAGCCAGCCTGCTCTGGCTTTTGTTGAGCCTTATAAACAACTTTATGGATTTTTGTTGCCATAGATAAGGTAAGCTGACAGGCCTTTGTATAGTGAGGCCAAATTAAGCTTTTGAGAGCAGCCTCAATTTCTGTACCCCTCAGCTTTGCAATCTTTAATATTTTTTTGTTTGTTTGTTTCCCAGGGAAGATAAGAATAAATTTGTGCTGTGTAAACCTGTATTATGAGTTACCAAGGAAATGAAGTGTGATCATGAATATGTAGCAGGCTGTCTAATGGTAGTCCATATAATGAGTCAAGGAAAAAATGTTTTGCTATAGGTAACCTCATTTTGCATTTCAATGCTGGCTACATTCTTCTGATTGTGCCTGAGAAAGAAAAGCATTTGTCACCTCCTTAGAGGCCACCAGCCTGTTACACAAACAGGCTGTCCCTGAGGCAGAAGGCTTATCCCACTTGATGATGAGATGCCTAGCAGCATGACAAACTGACGAATGGGAGTGCTTTTGGTTGACTGTGAGCCTGGGACCACTAGCTCTTTCTCCATGGAGCCACTCCATCACAGAACAGTAGGTAAGAGAAGAGACACCAGGTGTATATCCTTCTCTCTCATCTTCATAGAATCATAGAATCAGTAAGGTTGGAAGGGACCTCTGGAGATCATCTAGCYCAACCTCCCCGCTCAGCAGGGCCACCTAGAGCATGGTAGACAGGGATCTCTTTCCCTTTTCCATTTTGTTCTAAGGAATGGTTTGGCTTGACCACTGCTACGCTGGTGGAGACCTAGTCAGGCGGTCAGGAAGTGGATTTCAAAAGGTGTAGGCTTAAATACATTTTCAGAGTGAGAGTCATGCATTGAATGAGGTGGTCTTTTAGTATATCTTGCATATTTCCCCCCCGTCTCCTCCCCACCCCCTAAAGCTTGCAATATCCTGTAACAATCCTTTATTTTTATTATCAATGTTGAGCATATTTTTAGCTCTCTCTAGAAACACGCTGGCTCATGAATATCTTAAATGTCATATATAAATGGAAGAGTTATTTTTTTCCTGTCACACTGATCACACAGCTGGTAGCAATCATTCCAACTTCAGGCTAGCTAAGGTCAGCATAGTTTAACTCTACTGAAAATGACTTTATTAAGGAAAGATTCACTGTAACCTCCAAAGTTTTACAGACACTATAAATCATGGGACCTCCTGTGAATTTTTGTTTATTAGAGTGGAATCCTTAAGTTAGATAATATTGGTTCTGACTTCGATATCAATTTTCTCTCTGTAGTATTTTCTCATAGCCTATCCCTGAAGTTTTCAGATATCCTGATGTTCTGATGCAAAATTTACTTGCTACCTCCCCTAAATTAAAGTCAGACAATCAAAGGTGCACAGAAAGAGCATAGTTAAGAGATATTTAATAGCAATATTCAACATTTACATTTATACATGTTTCTTGCTGCGTTTGTCTCTCTGCCAAATCCAATTTTCCGTAGCTCCTGGAGCTCTCTTCAGCATGCAGCTGCATCACATAATAGATCCTACTAGATGTAATTATGAACTGGCACGTTTGAAATCAAACCTGTCAGTGGAAAGAGATTAGCTCTCACTTTTAGAAACTCACGAGATGTCCGCAGCAGTGAGTGGTCAGTTGGCTACTGCAGGGAGCTGGGAGCAGAGAGTKCTCTAGTCCTGAGGCCGTGACTGCCTCAGATCAAGAATCTTTAACCTTTCCTTGACTTGTCTTTTCTGAGGCGCTGAGAGAGGAACCACATCTCATGTGTGTGAGAAGRGTGCACGTCTTTGTTAATGAGGGTCTCTAGCAAAGCAGTTTCAAAACTGGGCCTGCAATGTGTTAGAAACTGYTGGCTGGGGAGAGAGGATCTTTCTCTCTCTCTCTCTCTTYTTTTATTTATTATTCCAGAYAGATATTTCTACTTTTTCAGTAGCCTTTCTGGGCAACCACTGGCTGTCTGCTCCCTGAGCACAGAGGCACTGTGAAGCCCACRATGGCTATGTCCTGAGAGGAGTGGTCTCTCTTTCTACAAGGAATGGGACTCTTGGAGCTTCATCAATCATATGTGATGCTCACCACCTCTTAACAGAGACCCAAACTGTARGACAGCAGATGCCAGGCAAGACATCTCTGAAGTAAGACACAGAAATTACATCTTCTTATAATTACTCTTCTTCTCCTTTGGGAATTCATTCTCAATGTGAAGGGCCTCTAAAGTTGCTGTTCCTCCACAAGGAGCCATGCACAAAGCTAAAAACGTGATTGAGTGAGAGATAACACCTGTACACCAAAGCATGCAGCATGRGAAAAAACAGGAGAAAYTGGAGACTGCGTGTGGTCAGAGGGCCATGATCTTWTTGCAATTACACAGACATGGTGGGATAGCTCGCATGACAGGAATGCCATCATGGGTGGCTATGTGCTTTTTAGGAAACACAGGACAGGAAGGTGAAGTGGTGGAGTTGATCTTTATGTGAGAGAGCAACTGGAATGAATTGACCTCTGCCTAGGGGTGAATGGAGAGCGACTTGAGAGCTGACGGGTGAGGATTAAAGTKCAGGCTAGCACGGGGGACACTACTGTAGGTGTCTATGACAGGTCACCTGACCAGGAAGAGAAAGTCAGTGAGGCCTTCCATAGACAGCTGGAAGTAGTCTCACAATCACAGGCCCTGGTTCTCATGGGGACTTCAGCTACCCTGATATCTGCTGGAAGGACAACACTGCTAGACACWAACAGTCCAGGAGGCTCCTGCARAGTATTTGTGATAACTYTTTGGCACAGGTGGTGGAGGAGCCAACGAGAAGAGGTTTCCTATGGACCTTGTACTAACTGACAAAGAAGGACTGTTCGGAGATGTGAAGGCTGGGGGCAGCCTTGGCCCCAACTTGGACCACGAGATGGTGGAGTTCAGGATYCTGCATGGAGGAAGCAAGCAAATAAGTAAGATCACAACCTTGGACTTCAAGTGAGAAAACMTAGGCCTCTTCAGGGAACTACTTGCAGGAATCCCATGAGTTAGGGCCTAGAAAGAAGGGCAGCCCAAGAGAGCTGAGCAGTATCACTTCCTCCAAGTTCAAGAGCGGTGCATCCCAAGRAGTAAGAAGTCCAGCAAAGGGTACAGGAGATCTGCCTGGATGAACAAGGAGCTCCTGGCAAAACTCAGACAGAATAAGAAAGTACACAGAATTTGGAAGAAGGGATAGGCCACTTGGGAGGAACATAGGAACATTGTCAGAGTATGCAGATATGCAACGAGGAAGGCTAAGGCCCATTTGGAACTGAATCTGGCAAGGGATGTCAAGGACAACAAGAAGGGCTTCTTCACATAAATCACTGTCAAGGGGAAAGTTAGGGAAAATGTGGGCCCAGTACCGAATCAGGTAGGGACCCTGGTGACGAGGGATACAGAGAAGGCRGAATTACYGAATGCTTTCATTCCTTCAGTCTTTACATCTAAGACTGGCCCTTAGCAATCCCAGGGCCTGGAGACAAGAGCGAAAATCTGGAGAAGGGAAGACTTTCCCTTGACTGAGGAGAATTGAGTTRGAGATCTTTTAGGCAAACTTGACATCCACAAATCCATAGGCCCTGTTAGGATGCACCCACGAGGGCTGAGGGAGTTGGCAGATGTTGTTGCTAGGCTGCTCTCCATCATCTTTGCAAAGGTTGTGGAGAACTGGAGAGGTGCTTGAGGGCTGGAAGAAAGCCAACGTCACTCCAAGCTTCAAGAAGGGCCAGAAGAAGGACCGAGAAAACTACAGGCATACCATCCCTGGAAGGTGAGGGAACAGCTCATGGYAGATGTCATCTCCAGACAGATGGAGGAGAAAAGGTGATCAGCAGTAGTCAGCATGGATTCACCAAAGGGCAACTCGGGCTTAACCAACCTGAGAACCTTCTATGATGGACTGACTGGCTGGGTAGATGAGGGAAAAGCAGTGGATGTTGTGTACCTTGACTTCAGCAAGGCTTTTGACTCTGTCTCCCATAACATCCTCCTAGGCAAGCTCAGGAAGTGAGGACTAGAGGAGTAGACAGTGAGGTGGCTTGGGAACTGTCTGAAAGGCAGTGCTCCAGGGCTTGTCATCAGTGGCACAGAGTCTAGCTGGAGGCCTGTAGCTAGTGGAGTTCCCCAAGGCTCAGTAYTGGGGCCAGTCCTGTTCAACTTCTTCATCAGTGACCTGGATGAAGGGACAGAGTGCCTCCTCAGCAAGTTTGCTGATGCCACCAAGCTGTCAGGAGTGGTTGACACACCTGAGGGCTGTGGTGCCATTCAGAGAGACCTGGACAGKCTGGAGAGYTGGGCARAGAGGAACCTCCTGAGGTTCAACAAGGGCAAGTGCAGGGTCCTGCACCTATTGAGAAATAACCTCATGCACCAGTACAAGCTGGGGGCTGACCTTCTGGAGATCAGCTCTGCAGAGAAGGACCTGGGAATCCTGGTGGACAACAAATAGACTATGAGCCAGCAATGAGCCCTTGTGGCCAAGAAGGCCAATGGTATCCTGGGGTGCATGAGGAAGAGTGTTGCCATCAGGTGGAGGAAGGTGATCCTGCCCCTCTAGTCAGCCCTGCTGAGACCTCATCTTGAGTACTGCATCCAGTTGTGGGCTCCCCACTACAAAAGAGACATGGAGCTACTGGAGAGAGTACAACGTAGGGCTACGAAGATGATCATAGTGCTGGAGCATCTGCCCTATGAGGAATGGCAGCGAGAGCTGGGCCTGTTTAGCCTGGGGAGGAGAAGACTGAGGGGGGATATTACCAATGTGTGTAAGTACCTGAAGGGAGGGACAAGGGGATTGGGCTAAACTCTTTTCAATTGTCCCATGTGACAGGACAAGAGGCAACAGACACAGACTGAACCACAGGAAGTTCTGCCTGAACGTGAGGAGGAAWTTCTTCACTGTGAGAGTGACAGAGCACTGGAAGAGGTTGCCCAGAGAAGTTGTGGAGTCTCCTTCTCTGGAGATATTCAAAACTCGCCTGGATGCAACCCTGTCTAACATGCTCTAGCTGAYCTTGCCTGAGGATGGAGATTGGACTAGATGATCTCCCGAGGCCCCTTCCAACCTCAGCTRTTCTGTGATTCTCTGAAACCATAGCATGCATGTATCTGAATCCCATCTCTTTCTGAAGCTTTTGCCAAGTCATCAATGTCTAAATAGAACRTATGATTATGAATAGCTGAAACAAATTTGCTCTAGGATGAAAATATTGCCATGACTGATGTTCATGAAAAGGAGAGGAAAAAAGGACATGTGATAATTTGCAGGCTTGAWCTAATCATTGCTAGGTACGAGGGGGCTCCCTTACTAACAGTACCTACTGTTGTGGAAAGCAGAACTGAGACTTACAGCTGCTGGCTCCAAAAATGTACTTTCTCTGCAAGGGAGAAGGTAATAGTTCAGCTGGCGCATTTGAGTTTTGAGTGTGTCTCTATCATTAACTGTAGTGGCACATCCCCCTGATGATGTTGTTTCAGATTAGTTAGATTTCTGAAGACAGAGTACAACAGAAAACAGATGTACAAATCCTGAACTCTATCCAAACTGTAACAGGTCTGGATAACAAAAGTTCTCCAACTCTGGACACTCTGAAAAAACTCCAGTTAACTGAATGTTCAAATATCTCAAACAGTTGCCGTGGAGATTATAAGATTTTTTACTTTGTGTGGCTGGAAGTGGGGGTAGGGAGAGAATTAAAAAGAAAATAAAGAACCTATATGTTTCCTGAGACAGCTGTCCTTCTTCCTGAAGAGAGCATTGTCTGTGAATAGTTTCACTTTTTCACCCATTTTTACTTTTTTTTCCTGCAAGTTGCATTAGTTAATTTGTTATTGTTGTGATCTTTACATGTTTCTTCTCTYGGACACAGGAGAGAAGAATGGCCTGATAAAAGCATTTCAACTTCTTTTCATGTAGCACCCAGCAGGATGTGTGTGGCTTAGGTTGACATCTGAATTCTTTCCAGAACTGTAGCTTGTGGCCTAAGAAGCTACAGGACAGGGTTTGTATTTGAGAAAGAAGGACAAGAAAGTCCTTCTGAAAGGGAGACTGGAGCTCAGTGCAGCCRACAGCAGGCTTGCTGTCTTGAAGGTTTTCTGCTTTGCATACTCTGTCTCTYTGAAAAACACCACTAACTAGCACAAGGAGACTAAACTGAGCTGGTGGAGTTTGTCTCTCARCTGGTTGCAGCTCTAAGTTTTATTTGCTGGTGGGGCAATAACTTACTGAGCTCCTGGAAAACAACAACAAAACAAAATTGCCATGTCCTGCTAGGGACAAGAAAAAGCATCCCAGAAAAAAATGACTGCTCTCTCTATCTAGCCAGATAGAGGAAGGATGCTGGCATCATCCATGACCAAGGCAGAGTGGTCTTGGGTCACTACCAAATTCTCAATTCCACAAAGAAGTTAGTCCTATTTTAGAAAGGGAATGAACAAAAGTGAAGCAGTGAAACTGCTTTTTAAGTAGCAGCCACAAAAAGTTCAACAATAGCATCTTCACTCAAAAAATGTGTGTGCGTCTATGCTTCAGAGTATAGGGAAGAGGGGCTTAGCCACTTGGGCTTGTTTGAAGCAAACCTGTTTGTCTAAGGCTGACAGAAAAGGTTTGCCCCCTGTCCTGTGGTAGTCCCTGAGTTATCGTCTTGCAGGGGGCTTAATAGAGCAAAGCAGTACTTGGAGGCAGAAGGGAAGGCAGACAGTAGGCCTACACGTTCCAGGGTTTGAGATTTGAGGGGAAATTTCATGTTTTCTGAAGCCTAGGAAAGCTTAGGACCTAAAGCCTTATCTTAGCTGCAAAACTAAAATGCTTGGTTTCTTTYGTTAGAAAGCATGGGTCTAAACAGGTAGAGTCTAGGGAAGCAGAAGACATGTTTTACCAATAGCTCAGACATCTAATGCCAGTAGCTCACGCCACTGCATGACTTCAGCTGGAGACTGGGACTGTGGGACTTGATGTTTTCTAACTTCTTGAATGCTATTTACACACAGGAAAGAGTCCACAGGAGAACTCGTTTTTTTTTTTTTTTTTTTTTTTTTTGCAAAGTGTGATGCTGAAGCTGCAGCCTTACTCCAAAAAGAATGAGTTTAGTATTTCTACGGACATACTCCAAGAAGGATACAGTAGCACCCTGCTGCATATTCTGTTTGTCACTCCCAAATTTCTTGCCACTATAATAGCCAGCTGGCTTTTTGATTTGTAGTGGTACATTTGCTTTTTCCCCTCAAAATGGATCACTTGCCTCTGCAACATTTCATCTTGCTGACTGCAGGYTGTCCTCACCATCAGTCAAGACCATACTGAATTCTGATTCATCTCTCTCCACCACCCTCTTCAATTCAGTGTCATCTRCAGATGCCGTAAGTGCACTTTCCTCTCCCTCAACCTGGTCATTAATGAAATGAAAACAGCCAGGGTCAGGACTACTCCCCCATGGGAACCCGTTTGCATTTTCCTCCCATGAATGACAGTGAATCATCAGTAACTATTCTGTCTTCTAAAAACAAACAATCCCCCCACCAGCCAGCTGTCAGCTCTCCTTAAGACAATTCATCTGAGCCATAATTCACTGTTAGCTAAGGAGGAAGTTACCTACAACTTTACTGAAACTGATGGATATTTTAGCCAGTGAAAACCCCTTCTGCACGAGGCCAGCTACTCCACCCTTCAGAGTCTTCTGCCACCTGTCCTTCTCCTTTATCCTTCAGCCAAGCACACATGAGCTCAGTTTAATCCCAAATTCTGTAGTTCTTGGCACTGAAATTAGAGTGATTATCTCACAGCTCCCTAGTGTCTCTTTTCCCTTTACAAGCTTAGGTATATGTTTGCCTTTCTGCAGGTCCCTGGGACTTCACCTTTCCTCTGGTAGTTCTTGGAAATATGTGCAATTACTTTTGAGATTATTTTGGCTGGTTGTGTGAGYACTCAAGGGTGAGTTTCATCAGCCTCTGCCAACTTTCTTCGTATTTTTAACTGTCCTTTTCCTTAGCCATGTCAGTATTTTTCTTGCCTTGTTATATTGTCTGGCCACACTGTTTTGTGAGGAATAGAGCAAAGAAATTGTAAAATATTTGTTTGTATCTACCATTATTTTCTCTTTTTTCCTCTGACCGATACTTTGTTTTGAGCTGTCTTGTTGCACTTAAGGAACCTTTTCTCACTACTTTTTCAACYTTCTTATACTTCTTCCTCCCTTTTTATATCTTGGTATGGGGCTTCTGAGCCTCTACAACATTTTGAGTGTACGTTTGTTGTTTTCTACACAGCTGTGAGGATTTCTGTTTGTGGAAATGAAATTCCAAGAAAACTAATACTGTTTCTGAAGATGGCATACCCTTAAAAAATGCAGATGTGAACACCATGTAATGCAAAACTATGAGGAACTGCTGGGGTAAATGCTGAGCGTGAGCAGTAAGGTCATAATGGAGTGTCTTGGGAGGCAAGAATAGAGCATCCCCTAGCATTTTGCATTAAATTTATAGTGCTGTTTTACTTCTTCTAGCTTAGGATGTGGATTAGTATAATCAGGGAGTAGATGGAAAAAGAAATAAACAGAGCTTAGGGAATTCAGACAGAACACTTATTTTTTTCAGTGTTGTTACTTTACCAGCATCTTATTTCTAGGTTACAAATTCAAATCCAGCCAGTTCACTAGAAATAACTGTGTGCTATTTCTCTGAAGATAGCTGAGTATYTTAAATGGTTTAATGACTTAAGTATTTTATGTGTCTCTCTGAATAGTGATTTTTGAGATTAGTGAGCATTTCAAACTGTGGTACCTCCAGTACAAATTAAGCAGAGTAATCTGAAACTAGAAGCACCTTGAGACTATGACAKGGAGGGAGAAGTAATACCTAAATTTGTAGCATGAATTTAAGCAAATCAAAGACAAATTTTGTAGATGGCCTCTGTTAAAAGGTGAACACCTGCACAGTGAATGTGCAGCTGGCTCGCAGGTCTTCCATGAGACAGCAGGCATTAATGGCAAGGCTGAGGTGGAGGAACAGTCTAATACGCCACTGCTGCACACYGCCTTCTTATTGCATGATTACTCAGTGCACTTCTCACTGAATGTAGAGTGTGCTTCCTTTTGGTATTATCCAAATGATACTTCCTGACTTAAACTACGTTGATTGCATTTCCCAGCTTCTCATGTCTGTACAGGTAGGGCCCTCACAGGCTTTTCTCYGCAGGAACCAGGGAAGTAGTGGAAAGGATTGCATCTAAGAAGGCTTCTTTAGTGAGGTCAGCTTCTGCTAGTGTGAATGAGATGCCAGAAACACTTGTGGCCRTGTTCAGCATGGCCATGTCTGCAGAGCTGGAAAGCAGGCCCTTTCGTCTCTTGGGCGTGAGCACAGGGATTAGTCCAGGCATCTCTCCACAGCATGTGTGAGATTTCTGGCAGTAGACATTCGTGTCGAGTAGTCCATGTGCAGAAAACGTATGTGTATACTTAACWGCATGTTGCAGTATAACTGTGCCTTTATGAGGCATATTTGCAGATATAATTTATTTTTATTATAATAAAATGCTTCTTTGAAGGATGAATTGTGGCGCAGACAAGATGCGAAGCTAATCGTAACCGAGTTTCCAGTACCAGCCAGCTGTTCATTCAGAAGTAAGTATAGCTGATCCATATTTCTGCAGCAATCATTAATTTTGACATCCTTTCACGATGCTCCTTGCTGTGAGGTAATATTGTGCACTGGGTAACTTTAGCTGTCGCTGCAGTTTGTTGCACATCACAGGGCATCTGCTTGTTAAGTAACCCTCGAGTGTGAATTAGAAGAATCACACACACAGAATCACGGAACGGTTGATGTTGGAAGGAACCTCTGGACATCTAGTCCAACCTCCCTGCTCGAGCAGGGTCACCTAGAGTATGTTAGACAGGATCACGTCCAGGCAGGTTTTGAATACCTCCAGACRAGGAGACTCCACAGCCTCTCTGGGCAACCTGTTCAGTGCTCTGCCACTCTCACAGGAGAGAAGTTTTTCTTTATATTCAGGCGGAACTTCCTGTGTTTCAGTTTGTGCCTGTTACCTCTTGTAAATTGGAAGCAAAGCCAAGTAAGATTAGGGAAGATGCTTCTCTCCCCCCCACCCCCCACCATGCTTCCTGCCAACAGAATCTTCCTACAGTCTGCAACACGGTAGGGTTCAGGTTCTTCCTTTTCTTCTTTCTTTTTTTTCTCTCTCTCCTTTCTTCTTCATCAAGCCCTTACTCGGCTCCAAAACAGCCTGCAGAGCAACTGTGGTCCTTTTGCCCCAAAGCAAGCAAGCGGAATGAACACTGCCAGAAAGAAAACCCAATTCTCAGTGACAATATCAAAGCATAYACACAAAAAAGCGGTACCGAAAATACTCCCTTTTCACTATGTTGCTTATTCATAATAACCATGGAAACAACCTTCATTCCAGGTTCTCCAAGGACAAATTCAACAAAAATGCTTCAACATGAAAAGAAGAAATAGAAAATGACGTTTATTACAGAATGATCASCTGGAAGTAGCTTCACGATGGCAGGTCCTGGTTCTCATGGGGGACTTCAACCACCATGGTATCTGCTGAGAGGACATCACAGCTAGGCACAAACAATCCACGAGGCTCCTGCAGAGCATCGGTAAGAACTCTTTGACACAGGTGGTGAGGGACCTAACAAGGAGGGGTGTCTTCCTGGATCTTGTGCTAACCAACAGAATTAGAGAGTCCTGCTTTGTAGGATAGGTCTGTGGGATCTCATTAATATCTAACTAAATGTGAGGTACTGTTATTAAAAAACACCCTTTCACCATAAATTTGGGCCTAATTCACAAATATTTTTGTTCAGAAAACAATAAAGAAAAAAGACACGAGACTTGAAATATTAATTTAAAACTTTGGATTTTTTCTTTTTAAGTTTTATTTAAATGTTAAAAGTTTTTAAAATTAAACCAATGACCAGCCTTTTTTTTTTCTTTCCTTGTCAAAGCTCCCACACACCATACACCTGACTCAAAATTGTCATCCACTCCCTGATTATCCAGGCTTTATCTTCCATACCAGCATGCTGCTCATTTGTGTGCAGTCTGACACAGAGGTCAGGTCATGATGGCTCTTTATGCATAGCCTTAGGAAGACTCTTACAGCACTTGCATGTTCACGGAGTAACACTAATGCAYGAGGAGTGGAGAATACGAGGCAGCGGACGGCTTCGAGGAAAGAGCAAAATGGCAAGACTTTGGGGACAACTGTGGACAGTGATGAAGGAAGTCAGCGTGATGAAGAGCTGATGAAGGCCTTGAAATACCAAGTTCTGAAGAGGGCAAGGCTGAAAGAATTAGCACTTCTTAGGGAAATTTACTGACCAAATCAGGAAAACTTCATTAGTTTTACAGCTGTTCATTTATTTGCTCTAATGGAACATATCCGTAAATAACTAAAATTAAAAGGGAGTTTGGGGATGTCCTTAGGAAGGCTTTAGGAAGGAGGTAATTAAACCACTCTAACTTGATGCTGTGTTGCATGTACCTCAGAGAGAGTTAAAAAAATACAGTCCTCACATCTTCCAAAGGATTTGCCTAAAACTGTATGAAGTGCAAGCGTTTTTGAGATGGAGGCATCTGAAAACTTGGTATTTTAGCAAATTATTTTTTGAAGCAGCAGGGTTACATTTCCTAATAAAAACTGAATTTGAAGTAGAGAAGGGTTTCTCTTTAATGACTAGCATTTTTTTTTTCTGACTTTTCTTGGAAAAGAAACGTGTCATTGAAAAATTCCTGAGCATGTGTAGTTAAAAATGATGAGATTAATTTCTTCTCCTCTGACAAGATACAGAGTTAAAACGTTACCTGCGTAAATGTGTCTTTCGAACAGGTTAGCTCCTCCTGCTGAGRTGGCACAAACCACCAGGTCTCTCTTGCCTCTACGTGGTGCAAGGACAGTGAAAATGAGCGGTGAGCCAGCCTGCGTTTCAGTGTTGCCGTGTCAGGACATCACGAAGAGGCCTGCTCTSCAGAGGAAGCTGCTGAGCCGAGGGAGCGAGGAGTCTACGTGTGCTTAGGAAGGGAATGATGCATAATCCCGCGGACGTGAAGAGCCCGTGATATATGCATTCAGTCTTGCCGTCTGGTTGTAATAATAATGGATAACAACTGCCTACATTGGGCAGCTGTAAAGCATCCGTGTCACGCCRGATACCACGGGCAAGAGCAGGAAAGCACTGAGCTCAGCTCTGCAATCAGTATCTCATTCTCCGAAAGCCAGTAGCACAAAAGGTGTGAAAATGACCTTAGAGCAGGCTGGCTCTGCGTGAAGCGCGCTGTGAAGAAGTGTCCAAGTGATGCACAGTGCTGCTTTCCCGTCTCTCTTGTCACTGCTGATGGCTGCTCCCGTGCGAGAGAAGAGGGGCATTGGCTTTCAGATCTTTTCCCTTGCAAGATGKCGTGAGGGTCATTTCTGCTTTACTTTTCTTGTTGAGTTCTGCTGTGAACTTTCCTTGTTAACCATACTGCCTGGAAAAGAAGAGCATTTCCTTATCAACAGTAAAGATTTAAACACTGACTTTTTGTTTATTTGTTTATTTGTTTGTTCTTTTAAAAAACAATGCCTTGATGAAATGAGTTTTCCGGAGGGGAATTGCCTTTTGCTCCGAGCCTGAGGAAAAGAAACTCCTGATTGGCAATTTTTCTCACAAAAGAGGACACAGAAAAACCACAAATGAAATATTTACCAAAATAAAGCTGAAATATTTACCAAAACAACAAGAACATTTTTGAGACTGCTATTGAAATTCTGAAACATGYACTTCTCCTTTTTCATATTCTTGTCAGAAAACTCAGAAGTGAATGAAAATAGTGCAAGAATTCTTGCTGCCTCTGAAAAGCATCTTTTTGCTTACTCCAAAATCTAGACCAGCTTTTTATTCTCAGGTCAGAGTTACTAATAATTCAGAGTATTCAGAAGATACTATTATTGCTGGAGTAACGTGCCAAAGTGATAGGATAGGATTACACTGGGGTTTAGTTTGCCATGCTAAACCAAACTACATGGAGTGTATAACTAATATGCATATACTCATAGGCTTGTATTGAATTTTGGGGGCAGTTCACACCCCAGCTTATTTCAGCAGAACTAATGGATGCTGGAGAGAATATACCTTTTTAAACAGGAGATTGCATCTGTAAGTGCCACAGAAGAGTACCAATCTGGGCACCTGCAGCCCATCATACAGGTCTCCATGTGGCTTGTCCCAACCTCACAGAGACCTGCTGAAGGAGACCTGGAGATTTTTCAGATTGACCAGTGTTTGCCACATAATGACTTTTCCTGTCCTCAGGTTCAAATTTCATTTAAGAGGGCACATGCAATTGTACAGTGCCTTCACATCCAGAGCCAAGCTCTTGCTTACTGTGCTTTCCGCTGCAGGCATACAAGGCTTAGGAATGACATTGAATGAATGGAATGAAATACTTACCAAAATAAAGCTTGAATATTTCCCAAAAGAACGGAAGACCTTTGCTGTTCAGAGTTTCTAAGGTCTGGGTGCACCCCATACAGGAGTCAAAGGATGAGTACCTGCTTCAGCTTTTGCCTTGTGTGAAAATTAATGCCCAGAGTGATGCTGCATGACATGTGCTCATTAAATCCGTGAAATCTCCCTGCAYTCTGGAAATGAAAGATGAGAGTTACCCAAATGTGGAGGAGCTCTTCCTCCAAGCCATTTCTCCTTGCTCACGGACCTGCTTTAAGCAGGAGCCTCTGCAACTAGGAGATCTCAGCTGAAGCAGTGAGAGACTGTGGACTGCAAGGCAGACATCTCCAYTGGCCTGTGGTGCCCCACCTGGGCAGTGCGGGAGCCCTGAGATGGTTTATCTTTCCATGTAGCTGCAGTTTACAAAGACGGATATCTGATGGAGTCTTTTTATGTGAGCTAATAGGATTAATTCATCTGCTTCCCTAATGAGCCTGTCACAGGTCCTCTCAGAGAGAAGTCTTAGCTCTTTTCTGTGAAATACTGCAGTGATGAGTCATTGGGAAGCCTAGTAGGAACAGATGGGAAAAGCAGTTTCTTACATTTATCCATGCTTCCAGAATGTTTTTGTCTAACATTGTTTTAGCGWGGCAGAGAAAATTAATAGAGAAAATGGAGAAATATACAGCTGACTTAAACTGGTCAGTATTTTCATAAGCCTCATACCTGAGCAGTTCCAGCTTGATCTGAGAAGCAGAAGAAAATACTTGGGTGTGAGAAAAAAATTCATCCGTATAGATTATTGCCACAACACTGGTGGCTGGTGACAGACTAACACCATCACACATCCTTGGAAACAACAATTTCAGCAAACAGGAAGGTGGCAGAATTCCCAAGCWGAAAAGGGAGTGATTAAAGCCCTAAAGGCTGGACAAGTACTGAATCCAGAACCCCGAGGTGTCTGGCACCGTGCCCACACTGTACGATCAGCCGAGGGCTGGGTGTGAACGAGTGCAGGTGTAAGCTGTGCCACCATGGGACATGTTCTCAGCTCCCAGGCATTTTCCAGGAGGGTGATGGGGCTCTATGTACTGAGGGGCCTTCCCRGTCAACTCAAAGTCATCTGTGCTTCTAGGGACAGATGCTGTAAACTCCCTTCTTTATGAAATGACACCAAAATAATCTATTTTCCGTATTTTTTCAGGGCCTCCACGCTAGTGTTTATGGAGAACAAAGCAATTGATAGGATGGTTGCTCGGGGAAGGGACTTACCTTATGCTGCAGCTGCAGTTCCCTGTGCTGACAGATAAGGGCAAGCCATCATGACTGCTATGAAAGAAGGCCAGTATTTTTAAAGTTATTTTTCAGTTTTACTTACTGTATCGTTATTAATCTCAAAGCTTCAGGAGAGTTTGGCAGGGTAATTGTGAAAGCTCCTGTTCTCCTTGCGCATAACAAAGCAAACCAGTTAACACGACAGCTTCTACTTCAAAATGGTCCAAGGGACTTTCCATCATACCTAAGAAGGTCTGAAGGCCTCATCTCAGAGCAGTGAGCTTTCGATGAGCTGTGCTCAAGGGTTGTCACACCATATTTGTGGAGATGGGGTGTGTCACCAATGTGACAATTTTCACCACCTTCCTGCTCAAATCTGGAGTGAACCCCCAGCACTGTGGATAACCTGACATACCCATCACTTCAGCGGAGAGGTGTGTTGTTCATAATACGAAGAAGAAAGTGTATGTGTGATGGGGGGAGGTGTCTGAGGCATCCGTTAGTTAGCAGATTTATTATGAGAAGATGTGCTTTAAAAGTAGTGCCAGGATTAATTTTACAGTTACAGTTACAGTGCGTATAAATTAGTAGGAATGGCCTGAGTTTCAGAGGAGCCCACTACTACAATGCCCCTTGTCTTCGTCTAGTTATACATTTCATTGCTGAAGGCTTCATCCTTATTGACTTCCATGTGAGTAATATCCCCCCCAGTGTGCTGGCCTAGTAAATATATATGAGTGTAATTTTTTTCCTGAAATCTCTGTAGCTGTACTCTCCTATGAAGAGATTTTGACTCCATTCTCTATATGGTAAAGTCAGCTTTTGATCACCTAGCTTCTTCTCACAGGCTGCCTGACTTTATCTTATCAATAAGCCAAAACCTCTGCCTCCCAGCCTCGCGAGAATAGATCGTCCACCTTACCAGGCTGAGGGAAGACAGACAACCAACAGCCAACACAGATACTCACTGCAGTGCATTATTTTGGCTTTCACAGGCAGGGTCTGCCACATGCAGTGTTTGTGGAGAGCTTGTCTCAGAGACCTTCTTCCTATCTTGGGAAGATCACCCTCTCTGGTTCAGCATCTGTCACTACAAAATGATTTCCTTCTCTTCAGAGGCTTTTTGGGGTCTTCCTGAACACAGATTTCTRAAAAGGGTGGTCAGAGTCTGTGCTTGGGCAGCCACTTTCCTAAGTGACTGCAGCAAGTCACAAAGTAGTTATATGTACAGAAGCACCCCAGCGCGGGTTCTGACTCAAATTATGTCTACTAAGTCTAGGCTTCCTGATGCCTAGAGGAACCACAGTCCCTGGACAGGAGCAAAGCGCATCCTCCGGACACAGCTCTTCCACCTTTATACCATTTGCAGGTAGAGTTGTCTATGCTTGTTTGAGGGCTTCTTTCTACTCTGCTTTATGCATTAGGCAAGAACAAATAGACCCAGGACTTTACAGTACTCTCTATCATCCCAGACATCCTTTTTACAAGCCTCTTTTCAAGGCATCAACAGATAGCTTGTCTAGATAGCTTATCCTTCTCCTGTCTTCTTTCACTTGTCCTCCACTCCAGCTAATTTTTCACCAGTTGCTGCTCCCCTTGGTACAGCTCAAGTGCTCTCCTGACGTGGGTTCTCATTATGCCCCATTTGTCTGTCAGGGCCAATTAGAGGAGCTGATTCCTGCTGTCTTCAAGCTGCTGTGATAATCATTTTAACTGGTGCTCTCACAGCTGCATCACGTTCTCACAGATGCTATGATGGCATCGTAGAGCACTGGCTATATTCATGGGGTTTGCATTCTTTCTAGGGGCTCCAAGGGCAGGTGAATTCAGCATGAGATGCAAACAACACGTAGTTTTGAAGGTTCAGGACCATCTGTTAGTTTGTACTGTTTCCCACTCTTTCGGTGTGTCCATTTCTTTTTGGCTTTTTCCTGAGTTCTGCTGCCCATCAGAAGAAATATTGTGGGAAAATCAGGAGGTCACTGTGTCATTCCCTACGAATGTATAATCACAAAAGAGCCTTACTCGCTGCTCAGTACRGTCACGACTTGGCTCTTTGCATGATTCCCAGCATTTTAAGCATCTTTCTTTTTCTTCCTCAGAGCAGTCTCCAGTCGTCTTGATTCAGAAAGATTGTACAGGTAAGACTTGGCTGGTTCTGAACTCCACTCCTGACGCATCTGAGCAGCTCAACAGAGGCTCAAGTCAGGAACAGCTGCTGTAATACAGGCAAGAAACTTTCACCTGGAAAGCTGTAGAAAAAGAAATCTTTTCCTGAGACACTTTCACTCTCACTGAAAGGCCTCTTGCTTTCTGAAACTCTTCCAGTCTTCAGAGGATCTGAAAGGTGGTAGGGTGGTTCAGAAATGTGTCAGATAACCCCGCTGATACATCCTAAACCATTTCGGAGTCTTTATAGGCAGAATTTGCCGTGTCTGGGGTTGGCTGGGTGAGAAACACTCCTGAACTCACTGCCCAGTATCACAGAACTGAAACGTAACAGGAGAGCACAACAAGTTGTGTGGAGATCTTGAACTCCCTCAATTTTGTGTGACTGTGTTGACAGAATGATGTTAGCCAAGAAAAAAAAAGGTTTGCTTTTTTCTTTTTTTTTTTTTAAAAAAGAGTAACGATATTTGCATCCTAACAGGCTATAATTTTTCTGTTCTCTGCAGTGGATGTTTTCTAAAAGCAACACAGGCTCACTAAAATACAAAGTTCAGCACAAGAACACTTCTTGGTGCCAGATTTTAATTTATCAGTCCTTGGAAGCCAATTAACTGATTTTTCTTGTAACTCCTCAGAAGAWTCAAGTATTATTCAGAGATGATGGGCTGAAAATATGCCTAGACTTTTTTTTCCCCACACTTAGGAAACAAAGAGCCAAAATCTCATTCTTGAAGCACATAAGTGAATATATCTTTAACCATGACAGCACAGTAGCAGCATCATTACTAATAGCAGAAACCACGAAACATTTGCCTGGTGCTGGTTTTGTTACCTTCTGAACTTGAAATTTACKGAGGCTGGGGAGCATAATTCTAGGACTGAATTCCGGTGTGATCAGGCCAATTTGCTGTGCCTAGGAAACAACTTTCCCTTTAATTTTGTATATTGTTGAACAGAGCAAATAACCGTAGCATATGATGAGGAGAGGAGTATGGTACAGATGTCCCTGTCATTGCAAAATCTCTCATGTTCGGCAGCCTTGGCATATTCATTTGCAAGGTGATTTGGGTAATTTATTGTTTGGGGATCTGGAAAAGACTGAGAAAGACTCAGAATTCTTCAATGCTAGGCTTTAATTCATCAAAAGTAGAAAACATGGGGTCAAATTAAAAGGAGYGAAGGTGGACAGCTGGTTTATCTTATAAGGTGTTTTTGTCAAAATCAAGTTTTCTTCTCTGTTGCAGAAAACGTGGTTCTTTGAATACAGCATGTCTAAGGGATAAATGCACTCATCCTGTTATAACTGTATTACTGAATATTTCACCTTATCTGCAAAGGCCATGAATAAAGAAGGCACTAATGTGAAATGTTAACTTCATGTTACCCTCAAAAAAGAGTACTTCGAGGCAGTAAAGTGCATTCAGAGTAACATTTCTGGACTGTAATTTTCAAAGCTATCTAAGAAATGTCAAAGTTTCTTTCCTATTAGTTTGGCCTGGAAAAAATCTGTTAAGCCCCTTTCAAAATCTCACTCCTTCCAGAGGAGGTGTGAAACAAGATGAATATGAAGTTGAACATTTCCATAAAATAGAAGTGAATTGYCGCTCTTTTTCTGTAAGCAGGAAGTGGAGTGTTTCTCATGTGGAACTGTGAAAGCACAGATAAGAGTTTCTTCTGTTTGTGGAGAAGCTGCACATGAAGACAAGTTCAAGGCAAGAGAAATCTTTTTCCCAGGATAGTGCTGAAGTCCTTACTTTGCATATAGTCTGTGGCAACTGAGTTAAGAGGTAAATATGCACAGTGGTTGCCACTTTTCAGAAGACCAGTGGCAAAGTGTTGGGAACATTTTTTCAGGGTTGTTGAGCAAACCATTTAGTGCTGGTAACTGAACTCTCTTGAAAATTCACCCTTGAGCTCTTTCTGTCTGTAAAGGTCTTAGACCAAGACACTGGGCAGCAAAGGCAGCTTGCCCATTGGTATACAAACCTGGTGGGTTTTGGAGCACAAACATGAAGGTGAGTTCACCTTGAGCATTGCTTCGACTTATTTATAACTGTTAGGAGAGAAGTGGGACAGTCAGCGTAGATAGTCAAAGACACGGGACTGGGCCAAGTGGTGAACAACCAAGACGCTTCTAAACTTGACCTCATCTATCTCAGTCCTGAAGTACAGAGTATGGGTTCAGCTCTGATGTTGTCCACAGCTGGGTGCAGGTGGTAAACTTCGGCTGGGGAGGTTATACGCACATCTTGTGTGCCATATGCTCCTTAACAGAGCTAGTCAAAGTCTGCAYGATGTGTTTCTGAGATTAGTAACAGTGACCGATATCAGACAGCCCAAATGGCCTTCCCTCTGATGGTGTTAGAAGACTTTTAGTTGCATTTTCCTTTTGTCATTTGTTCTTCCTGTGGCTCAAGCGGGGGAGCGAGGTGCATGCCGCAGAAAACTGTATCAGCCTGCATCCCTCTCCTCGGGGAAAGCTCTCCCTGCTATCTCTTCTGCAGCCTGCCTTTTCTTAGCAGTCCCAATCAAGTGATTCATTGAAAATAAGTCATTCTAAAAATAAATCATTTTAAAAATCTTCCTGCAAATTCAAAATGATTTAATAATGCAAATGCATTACTGTGGCGAATTTAGTTAAAAAAAAAAGAACGGAGATAGAGTAAAACAATATGTTTACTAAATAATATGGAATGACTTTCAATCATTATACAATAAATGATGTCAACTTTTGCTAGTCATGCTCTTGAAAAAAGTGCAATTAGACTAAAGGTTCCTCCAAAGATAACGCAGAATTTGCAGAAAATGTTCTGACCTGTTAAATGAACAAAATCCTTCAGACTCTGATTTGAGGCTGTATAGTATCGGAGAATTGATGCCAGTCTTGTGTGGCACTGTAAATGTAGGAACCCATTTAGGATTCTTAGGTGTAAATGTCTTTGAATTAGTTATCCTACACTTACTCTTTACTGATTTATTCTATTCTGAGAGAAGTGTCTCAGAAGTGGTGAAATTAACTTGGGAATGAAGCTGGTCAGGTTTCAGCAGCATGCTGGGTCGAGCTGTCTCACAAAAGTATCTCATTTCTGTCATAGGATGAGAAGAGCTGAGCAGAGTAAGCTGCTTGGGGCAGAATCAGCTTAGTCTCCACCAAAGAGCCCGGCATGACAGAGAGTAAAGTTAAACTTCCAGCAGCCTAGGACTTGAGCACGGGGAGAGCAGAAGGTATCAGAAACTGGATTTGCCTAAAGCTGTCAGGCTTTACCTCATTAGGAGCTAGAGCTGAAAAGGGACTCGGGGAGAGCGCAGAGTGATCCAGCAGTCGGTACAGTGGGAGTAGCTAAGGCAGGAGATGCAGGGCTTGGGACGTCTGATGGGACCGACACCTCAAAGCACGCTACCTAGGCCATGGGGTGTGTGAGGCCGGCATCACGTGGACCTCTTTTATCAAATTTCCGCAGATRCTTGAAGACAGGCAGGGAAAATACTCTTCTTTTAAACCTTTCCTTAGAAAGTGCTATTTGGTGAGAACAAAAATATGAAGAGTTCAAGTTTAGAAAAGCTGTATACGTGAACTTATCCAATGATTACAAAGTTTGGAGAAAATTTCTGCCTTCTATATCACTTTAATACCATGTGCATAATTTTATAAATGATCTCAGACTCCTGAAATTAATATRTTACAATTAAATAATTATTATAGTATTGTTATAAATAAATTATTTATATTTTTAATTATAATAATATATAATATTATTTGTTAATATAATAATATATTATTATACTCCACTAATATAATATTATTTATTATTGTTGTTATAAATAATCATTAAATAGAACCAGATTAATAGGAGGAAAATAGTGTAAGTTACTTTCTTATACATACATACATACATATGTAATGTTATTGATAAAGCAGAGCTAGATATCTTGTTTTTTAGTTTTTTACAGATTCTGCCTTCCAAAATGTAATGTAAAGAGAGAGCAATATTTTTCTAGATCTGGTATCATCCTCTTGGATCTTTCACTGGACCTGTAAATTTGAAACTCTCATCAACTTCACATTTGTAATTCATGCAAACTTCAAATTTAAGGCTGAAATCTACTATCTGGTTCTTCCTGACAGTTCCTGCAGAAGGAAAACTTGAATCTCAGGTAGCTGTTTTCTTCTTACAAGATGAAGCTAGTAATTAATCCATGCCACAGGATTCAAACATCCAATTTGTATCAATTTTAGTTTGTTTTATTTATAAATCAAGTTCACCTTCATTTTAGCATCTTGATTCTGCAATGTAAGTACGCATCTATATCACAATTTGTGTTTTTGGAGCATCTTGTGGTCTCAGGCACCTGAAACCTCAGTGGCATCTGACACTGAGCAAAACTTCTTTAAAAATTTTATAGCTTCTAAAGGCAAAAAGAAGAGGCACAGAAAATCCAGGATAATCCTAATCCAGTTCCAAAATTACCTTTCTCTCTCCAAGCAATTGACACTCCAGCATCCTTCTTCTGCAAGCTAATGCTACGCYGCGGGAGTAGGCCAGTTCTCCCCACGGCATGAAGACCAAAATTCCTCTTTCATTCCAGTTTGTCTGGGTCTCAGGTATATAGCAATCTGAGAGCTGGGGTGTTTACTGTTTTAAAGGGTTGGAGAGCAAATGCTGAATCTCTGCTTTATTCAGGTTGAGCCTTTGCCGCTCAAATCCAAAAGCCAAATCAACATTGGTAGAAAAACACGCACTCGTCTCAGGTTTGCTACACTGAAAGCAGACATTTGCAAGCCAAGAACACAGAGTTTGTAAACAGCYTTACTATACTTTTAGAGGCCAGGATATTGTGCCTGGCATGAGGCTCTGAATATATGTGTGTGCGTGCATGTGTGTGTTTTTAGCTGGACGCATACCCTGCTCCAGCCTTTTCTTCCAGAAAGTCCATATGCCTGTGGCCTTGCTGGGAAATTTGAATAGRTCAAGCTCCCTTACAAGAAGCTCTGAGGATTGCTGTCATCTGCAGCCTCTCATTAGCCCTGCAGTGTTCAGACAGCCAGTGTTGACCTCAGTGAGGGAGAGATGTTTTGAAGGCCGTGTTTATTGCTGAAGAATTACCTTCTCCACTGTTCCCATCAGCCTTATTTGTCAGTTTTATGTAGTCAGCTGGCAATGATAAAACCACACTTGCCAATGGGTCTTCATTTTCAAAGCTGTAATTATGATGAAACCAGACCTGGTTTCTTAATTTATGGTGGTTTTTAATTATTATTATTTTTTAATAGCTTCACTTTTGTCCAACCTGAGAAGTAGCTGCTTTTTCATTTATGATGAACTATAATGCCTCACTTCAGGGTAATACCTACCCTGAATATTGTTGCCCCAGTGAACTCTCTTCTGTGTTGATTGCTATTAAAATATTAATACTTGCTATTACCTATTGCATTAGAGAATTTGAGATAGCCCATTTACCCCTCTTTTAAAGTAGAATGCAAATTGTTTGATTATTGTGATTATCCAACAGTCTCACAGTGAGCAAATATTGGCTTTTTATTTTGGGGTTTGTGTGGGCAAGACACCTACAGGTAGGTGTACCAAAAAAAAGAAACAAACAAAAACTATTAGTTCAAAAAGGGTATTAGTTCAATTGTTAGAGTTTTACACGTGAGGCTATTAGAAAGCAGGCTGTGCTTTTGCTGAATTTAAGAGAAGCTTCAGGAGTAACCACAAAGCGGGTTGGTAGATTTAGTCTTCGGGAAGATGGTGGGAGGAAGCATTGCTGAATGGAGGTTAGGTCTACCACTTTCTCCTGGCTCTGGATGACATGTTCTCAGAAGAATGTGCAGAGCTCTCAGAACAGAAGTAATCTTGTTTTCCTGAATGTCCTAATCCTCTGCTCTACCACTTCTTACATTCCCTTTGAAGGAAACTCCAAATGAGGAGATACAGTTTCTTTGCTTCCRAGGCCCTTTGTGCTAAAGAGGACCTGTGTAGGATCTGGGGAATCAGAGAGGTCATGCCTCCCCTTCCTACAGAAGACTGAGCACAACGATAGGCTAGGATCAGAGAGCTGCCGGAGAATCCCCCTAGGTAAGTATGGCCTGGTAGTGGGTCATAGCCATGCATCTTGACCTTCCACACTAGCTCATTCTGTTGCACATCTGCGTGGCCCAGCTAGAGTACGTTTGCTAACATGTAGTTGGAAGGGGATTTATCAATTAGTTTGAGCAATCAGCCTGTGAGAGGTAGTAGTCTCCCCGTCCCATCTACTCCTCTCCGTTTTCGTCCAGCCACATGTTCATCCATGCCACATTCTCCTCCGTGTGCCTTCTATCACAGGACAGCATCTGGTTAGTCATAACTCTTGATCTCATTACAGCTTCCATGCGGCATATGGTGACGATACAGTCCTAAGGTACCTTTGTTCTTGTAGGAATAAATTTCTCAGTAAATATAGGGAGTCAGTGGAAGTTGGGAAGATCCTGACACAAGCACTTTTGTTCTCCTCAGGTAGCCGGCTGGCATGATGACTACCATTTGTAGGGGAACTGAGATGTGTGCAGCCTGGAGCTAAGCAGCCAGCAGAGATTGTCCCTCTCAGAGAAGATGAAGGGGGAGTTTCCAGGACTTTGTTAGAATCAAGGAATTAGTTGGCCAAAGGTGTGATGATCTCACAGTACTGTAGGTCTTAGTGATCTGTGTGAAATAGTACTCCCAGCTGTGCCAATGGTAGCAAAACGTGCTCCCACACCAATGGACAGACCAGTCAGAGAGCTCCCATGGCGAGGCATAATAGCAAGGAGATGCTGGTCAATTTACGACCAGCAATGAAGACATTGCTCTGACCTCCACTGAGGCTAAAGTATGGAGGCCTCTGAGGCAACATGTGACATGTTTTGATTAAACCCTGCTGGAGGAAGGCTCACCTGGAAGGATGAAAAAGTAACAAAAACATGTTAAGATCACGTCTGCTCACAGGTCCACAGATCTGCTCACAGATGCCTTGAACGCAAAGACCTGTTTTTTGTTTAGGCAAAGCAAAATTCTGGGCATTGGAAGATCTTCTCAGATCAGTAGCTCTTTGAGCCCACTAGTAAATGGTGGAGCAGGTCATTCTTTGATGAATCAATTAAAATTAATTTCCTACAGCCAAGCTAATGCAGGCTCATTAACACAGATAAATTCCTTATTGTTCTGTCTTTTTTCATCTCATTTTTTTAATCCTGTGTCTATAGCATAAAAYGCTTAGAGATAATTAATCCTCTTGAGGAGGATGTTTTTCCCCTTCCCCAGCCCCAAGTCATGAAGGTTTCTCTTGGAGAGTCATAAATAGAGTTTTTTCATTGTCACCTGCCAAAGTCTATTGGTGATAGCAAGGCAGTCTGTAATAGATGTAAGCTTACTGTCCACCAATTAATGAGCCAGAGTGGTGTTAAATGTCTGCAGAGACTTAAGATGGACCAGAGCTAGACATTGTCTGCTGAACAGCAGCACCTGGGGAAAAGATTTTGTGCATTATCTCCAAACTCAAGCTGACAGATGTTGCTATAACTTTACTTATCCGCAGACTCTGGTGACTGCACATGAAAGTGCTGTGTAAGGCCAGGTGAAGAACTCGCCTTGGAAAAGAACTGTAACCAACCTGCCTGAGCAATATGCATCTCAAGCCCAGCACTCAGGCAAAGCAAGTGGTAGGCCCCCTGGTACAAGGAAAATGCTGATATTTGTGTGGGAAAGGACAGCTGCTCAAGGAAAGCTCAAGTAACAGCACCTGTGGGCAAGGATTGCAAACCTCCCTTCCTGGTGAAGTAAGCCTGTTTATGACTATGGAGTCAGGATGCGGTCAGCCAGACCATGGAAGGTGTCACAGGAAGGGAAGTGTGATAGTCCCACTTGTTGCCATTGACCTGTGTCTCAGTGGTGTTTGGAGAACTTGTGGATGCAGTACGCAATTGCTGGGGTGATCTCTCAGAGCATGTCTGGATACTAACTTGCAGAAATGCAAATGAAGGCCAAGCAGAGCCCTCTGCCTCCTTCTCCACCACCTGCAACCCATTTTCCTCCAGCTCATTCTCTACCTGCAGAAAAGCTTCTTAACATACTGGGATGGGTGGGTAAAGGGCAAAAGATTAAAAATCTTACAGTCTTATGAATTGGCCACGGTATGGAGGAGCTGAAGCTTTACATCAGCAGACCTGGGAATGGGCCTTCTGGCTGCTCTGCCTTGTCATGGATACACTGGCTAGAGACAGAGTTCAGTTACCAGAAGAGATGAACACAGTCAGGAATGTTTCAGCTGTGATCTGCACATTAAAGATCTCCGTGGGGAAGCCCTGAGCTTTCCAGGCTCAGAGAGCTTTTTTCCTCCATACTTCCAAGTCCTTCACTGCTCAGTAAGCTGGAGCACTGTCAGAATTGCCTGAGTGGGGAAATCCACAAATCACAGAAAAGGGAGAAGTTGGGAGCTGAATATTTGCCTCAGCCTTGCCTCTCCTGAGCAGCAAATATCCACATCTCACTGCAATACCTCAGGCTTGCAGAGCAGCCACTCCCTTGCCCATCATAATCTTCTACACCATCACTAGCGTGTTTATGCTCTTCCTCACACCTTTGCCCTTTGCCTGAGTTGCAAGATCTGGGCCTCTCTTTGGACAGAAGCCAGCCAGGGGGTTTAAGAAGCTTCTTGGTGCCATCACTGCAAACTATGAGGTTCTACAAGGGCAAGTGCAGAGTCCTGCATCTAAGGAAAAATAACCCTAGGCACCAGTACAAGCTGGGGGCTGACCTTCTGGAGAGCAGCTCTGCAGAGAACGACCTGGGAGTGCTGCTGGATGACAGGTTGACCATGAGCCAGTAATGTGCTCTTGTGGCCAGGAAGGCCAATGGTGTCCTGGGGTGCATTGGGAAGAGTGTTGCCATCAGGTGGAGGGAGGTGATCCCGCCCCTCTACTCAGCCCTGCTGAGGCCTTATCTTGAGTACTGTGTCCAGTTCTGKGCTCTCCACTACAAGAGAGACATGGAGCTACTGGAGAGAGTCCAGCRTAGGGCTACAAAGATGATCAKAGGGCTGGAGCATCTGCCSTATGAGGAAYRGCTGTGAGAGCTGGGCCTCTTCAGCCTGGAGAAGAGAAGGCTGAGGGGGGATCTTGTCAATGTGTACAAGTACCTGAAGGGAGGGTGTCAAGGGGACGGGGACAAACTCTTCTCAGTTGTCCTGTGTGACAGGACAAGAAGCAATGGGCAGAAATTGAAGCACAGGAAGTTCAGCCTGAACGTGAGGAGGAATTTCTTCACTGTGAGAGTGACAGAGCTCTGGAATGGGTTGCCCAGAGAGGTGGTGGAGTCTTCCTCTCTGGAGATCTTCGCAGCCCACCTGGACGCAACCCTGTCTACCATGCTGTAGTTGACGCTGCTGAGCAGGGAGGTTGGACTAGATGATCTTACCCATTCTATGATTCTACGAATGCATCAGCACAGTAACTCAACCACAATCCCTGTGCAATGCCATCTCTCTCTCTTCCATCCCCTTGATCAGACAATGATTTCTTGGCACAAGAGACTGAGTGTGGAGCTGACCCCAAATGCCAGGGTGAAACTTCTGCTCTAATGACAGCCTGTGCCACATCTCTGCCCCTGGGATAATGCTCCCATATCCGACATATGCTGTTGTTCGCATCAAACCTCCAGCCCAGCCTGCTTCTACTGAGAATCCCATCTTAACTGGAGACTTCCAGTCATTCAGCTGCGGCTCACAGCGACTGCTACCAGCCACGGGCCTACATGTCATCATTCCCAGTGAACTCTGAATGTGCTTTACCCTCAGCATGACTCTTCATGCTAACAGTAGCCTCTCCTGAACCCTCACTCAGAGCTGCGGCTGGGAGAAAGGCAAGAAGGAACCTGCACATTTTTTGTTCTTTATTAATATTTCAAATCATTTGTTTATCTATAATGAGCCTGAAGAAGTTTTATTCTTTTTCTCTTTTTTCTTTTTTTTTTCTTCTCTTTTTTTTCTTTTCTTTTTTTAAGCCAAGAGTTTTGTCTTCATTGCTTTTTCTGGAAGGAGAGTATGATAATTACAAGTGAGTAAAATACTATTAGTTTGGAGAATTTACTAATCTGGAAGAAAAACTCATTGTGAGATACTTGAGTTCATCCTTCTGCTGAAGACTAATATAGCACCTACGCTACATCTGTAGCATGTATACGTGCAGTAGGACTCCCTTGTCTCAATATTTTGGAAAAAAAATGGAAACTGGAGCAGAAAGCATTTTTTTGAGTGGAAAACACACAATCTCTGAGAAACACGGAAGGAGATAGAGCAGACAATGGCAGCTTCATCGGTTAACTTAAAAAGRTTTAGATCAGTTCATATAAGGGAAAAAGAAGGCGACGATATGTAGGTTTTACCCCCAATGGACATTTAGTTGTAGTGAAATGATTATGTCTCTCCCTCTTCCTTGCACTGAAGCTGCGTGGAGCATAATTAGCTGTTTCAGGGGACACTCACTGTGCTCTACTTACACTTACGTTAAGTGGAGCATAGTGAGCATGTGGTGGATTTATAGCAGGTAAACAAACACCCATCTGAACAATAAAGACATCTAAACACCTGATTCTCTCCTAGGCTGCTCTAACTAACTTTGGTTGGTGCCACAGCCTTCAGCAACTTTCTGTAAGTCACATCTTCTTATTTATTTCATCACATCATTCCCAAGAGTCTTTCTGACACACATTTTTAGGATTCTGCTGACATACAGGTTGCAGAAGTCCTCAGAGAAGGCTGTTTATGTAAATGATATGCATAATCTTGCAGTGTTTCTCATTGGGAGAGCTCAAAGAGGGGTAAGTATCGTTACCCTCGTTTTACAGCCGGGGGAAAACAAGGCACAAAACTCTGTATTTCCAGCTTCTTCCCCTTCAATAACTGGGCAATATCATGTCCCTATACTCTGCATGGGGATCTCTCTCTCTATAACGCATAACACTTGTATGTACAAGTGTAATACTTGTATAGCCTACCTAGGAAATTTCTACTAAAATACTGATTTGATTCTGCCCCCCACCCCGGATGTAGCACAGAGCTGTGGTGAGCTGACCTAACAAAATAAATAAATAAATAAAAATCCAATATTGGCAATCACCGTCTGCCAGACCATGATTTTAACTGAACAGGGGACCTTTTATTTTTCTTTTTTTTTGGTCAGAACCTATTAAGCTAGTCTGGCTGTTTTCCACACTGAGAGACTGCAGTTCCATTGGGTTTGAAGGGTCTTGCTTTCAGGTAGGCATGAAAACTTCCTAATGATATCCTCTAAAATTACAGGAAAAATCTCTGCATGCTTTATTTCTCCTCACTATTGAGCACTCTGAAACCCAGCTATCTATTTAATCTTCTAAATAAGAAAGATGTTCAATCTGTAATATAACTGTCCACAAACAGGAGTAGACAGGCTAGAATATTTCCAAATACTACTTAGAAAAAAAAATGGAAGTGGTGATTTTAATCCCCAAGTCTTCTGTATGAGCTCCAGCTACAAGGTATTTTTGACAGAAACAATATTCATTTATTCATCTGTAAACTATGCACCCAGAGACTGGTGATTTGCCATACTTGTCTTTCACAAATAATAATAATAATATTAATAAAGAGAATTCTTTGTGGCTAAGGAAGGGATATTTCACAACTATCTATTCAGCTGCTGAGTTACAGAAACCTGGAAAAAAACCTCTCCATTTTCCACAGTTTAAAAGCCAGCTATTACATATTTGGTCCTTGCATGCAGAAAATATATGGGTCATCAGGCAAAGAAACTGGATTAGGTCAGGTCTGAGCCTCACAATGATGGTTTAGTTAATAAAGTTTGAAGTGATGGTACATGTACTTTGGCCATTTTTTGCAGTGACTAAATGAAAACTGAAGCAGAAGATAATAAAGGATTGCTGCGTTTTTTTCTGTATCGATACACATTCTCCCTTCCCAAACAGTCTGGCCTTCATTTGGGCTTGGCTTCTTCTCAGATCAGTAGTTGACAAATCATAAAAAATGTTCTATTTTGGGTAAATTTTAAAATATTTTGATTGCAAACTGTATAAAACCAAAACACATTTCTAATCAGACAGTGGTTGCCTGCTGTAATCTGAACCTCTTGTAGCCCAGTTGAAACATTTCAACACGTAAGTTTTATAGAAGCCCTTTTCCAGCTCAAAAATCCTCAGCTGCTGCAGTTACTGACTTGAGCTTGCCAAATACACTGCTAGACCTGACAATGTAATGCAAAAATAGAGTCCTGGAGGAAGGAAAATCTCAGATGAAAGAAATGTTGCCACTCCCAATTCTAACAGAAATCTGCAAAGAGCTTTAAACGCTGAAGACTCATAGTTATTTGAGATCGCATACTACAGCCATTTGTCTTTTTTTTTTTCAGTTGCACTTCCAGTGTTTATCTCAAACTATCTGTAGAATCACTAGAGATAGATTGTAGCAGAAATACCTTCAACAAGGAGTATCACAGTGTAGGTGTAACCTGGTTTTTCATGAAGAGAGGAAGGAGGGTACAGTTGGAGAGGGAGGATTAAAAACCTTACTTAAGATTTTTGTAATCCAAGTTACTGAGGCTAGCTGTACACCTCCTGGGATGCCAGTATATAGAAATTGTGTCAGCTTTGTACAGCAGCCCTCCTTCAAGTCTCATGTTCAAAGAGAACTTTATGAGTCCCAGATCCTTTACGGTACTTCAGAAAGGCAAATGAGATGGGGTTGCTCACGACCACCAGCCACCAGTGAGTGTCCTTGCACCCAGCTGCTACCCTACCACGAGTTTTGTTTCCTGGATCCCCAGATATATTTAATGGACTGCAAACAAGCTTTTTCATCTTTTTTGTTTAATATTCAAACATATCCTCACTAAACTGTGTAAATCAGGTATACCTGTGTATCACTTAGAGGGATGTTTTTCTCCTTAAGGAAAACTAATTCATAATAATAAAACCGTGTTTAAAATTTATGGTAGTCATCTGCAGGTGTGACATGTGTATCAATATTTTAGACAAGTGAAAGAAAAAAAACCATATCTCTCTGAATAATGTCCACGTTTCTCCTCAATTCTGTCATCGTCCTATCTGCATACAAACAACATTACTGTCACTTCCAAAGGTAGCCTGGTAGGAATTTCACATGAAAGCATTGCAAAAAATGTATGAAATCACTTTATTTTGGCTGTGATTCCATTTTAAAAGAACATCATATCATTTACCTACATCATGCAAGGAAAAGTAGCAGGCAAATTACAAATAAAATTTACATTCACAAAGTCTCTACTTAAAATCTGGCTGCTTGGTTGGTACTGCATGCATCTGAAAGCAAGCCGAGGAGCATTTCTATTAGAAAATACATTATTAGGTTGAGTTTTGCTCTGTGTGTGAGAGAGAAGGAGAGAAAACAAGCAATTTTTTTAAAGACAGTTACTGAAACATTTTACTAACTCAGCACACAAAGAAACAGTATCTTGATAACATATATTCAAACAGATACAGACAAGTTTCAGATACATAAAACACCACTTTGAGGTCACAACAGCTGATTTCTAACAACACCTTTGCTAGCACAGTAAGCTTGTCCAAGAGATGTATTCAGCAGCACTGGTATGGTCTTTCTTGGCAAAGGTGAGGGGTTGGGAAGGATCTAAGCCAACACATGGTGATAGAAACATAGACAGAGGAACTCTAAAGTGATTTAGCGCATGGTCTATCACTTTTTAAATTTATTTTTAACACAGAGTAGCATTCATAATTAACATTGCAGTCTGATTTCATATGGCTTTCTCTAAAGACAGATGTAAGTTCACAAAGATCGATGTCAAACTAAATTATTTGCCCTCCAAAAGGTGGAGGCTTTTGATTTTTTTTTTTTT
>NW_028185994.1:631024-661349 GCF_003343005.1 Rhea americana | reverse complement strand
AATAATAAAAAAAAAAAAAAAAAAAAATAAGAAACAGAAGACCTCATTACCTGAGATTGAACAGACTGGAGGTACAAATAAAACAGTGGCATGGGAAGACAAAGGGATGATCACAACCCAAACAACAAACCAGGCTCCTCTTTGCTCTTGTGCAAGTGCTGTGATCTGCATCTGACTGCTGGTGGGGGGGGGGAAGGTCAACACCCATGAGGAAGGTGCTGKGCACCTCATGCCGGAGCAGAGCAGGGAGAGCAGCGTGCTATTGACCGTCTGCAAAGTGGCTGAGGCACTTGGAGCATGAGGAAGAACCTGGAGACAGGCCCAGAACCCATGTGAGCTGAAAGGTAAAGGAGGAAAAACAAGCAATACCTGCTCAAGGCATGTGGTGCATCTTCGGCCACGTTTCTTCAACAAAGGAAAAAAGTAAAATTAAAAAGGAAGCCACCAGCTCCCATCTGCCCCCCCCCTTCCCCTGAGCTCTGGAATGGTGTTTGGCTGGATGAAGAAAGGAGTTCRTGGTCATGGCAAGGGAAAGGGAGAAAAGTGAGGGATAGAGAAAGGCCAAAGCCACGCAGAATGGTCTGCCTCTGCAGACTTTCGCTTGTAGAGTCCTCTGGGGCAAGGCCAGAGGAGAACGTGAACGGATATACTTCTYTGGGCAGGAACACGTTCTTCGTGCTCCTGCTTACTCATGGGAGAACACGGGAGACTGAAATCGGGACATTTCAGAAGGCATCAATGCTCTTGTGCCGCTGTGACCTGGGCTAGGAGACCAGCACCAGTGAGTGGCTGGAGCAAAACTCCAGGCCATCTGCCTGTTAGTTTACAAGAGTATTAGATTTATTGGATGTATTCCTTCCCTGGATATTGGATATGTTGGACACATTTCCCTCCCTGGCAGAGCATCAGAAAGAGCTGCTGCCTTTGTGGTGAGAATAAATTTTTCAGTTCTTTGAGGTCTACTTTAAATGGGCTCAAATTGGTGGCTGCTGAACTTGCATGGGGTGAACAGGACACACTCCCTAGAGAATAAATTGCTTAACACTGCTGCGATATCCCCAAGAATTTATATAGAGGTAAAAAGTGGTCTGGGTCATAAAAGTCTTAAGGGGAGACTCTCACCTCACTTTAAATGAAAGTTTAAGGGAAAAAAAAAACMAACAATATCTGAAAAAGTAAAACAAGGCTGCTTTTTCCCCTAGGAAGCCCTTGATAGCTTACATATGAATTAGACATGTCTTGTTTGTCTGTCCAAACTGAAATAAGTTGAATGTTTAACAGCTGGCTCTGAGATGTAGGAGGTCATTCAGCTCCTTCAGCCTCTGCCTTAGGTTCATGGAAAATGATGGTAAAGCCAGCTGGGAAMCAACAAAGACTATCATGCCTGAATAAGAATTGGGTAGAAGAGCACAAAATACCTTTCTTCCTTTTTATAATTTTTTTCTCTACTGTGGGAGATGCTGACAAAATGCACAGAATTCACAAACTCACTGCCTTAAATATGGTGCAGATTGCTGATTCTTACTTAAAAAAGATAGTAGGTATCTTTTTAATCTTCTGATTCAAGAAAGTTTTTAGATATTTGCCTAACTTCTGTTTTGTGGAACAAGCACATCAAACAAGTTCCACTGACATAAGATTCTTATTTTTAGGTACATAATTTAGTATCTGTGATTGCTTTCCTTTCTGTTGTGAATGGAAAATATGTATTTGCTTTCAGATCTGTTCCACCTGTTTAGGAAACTCTATTGTTCCCATGATAGGGACAGGCAATGCTAGGTCTGCAAGGCAAATCGTGATTCTCCCACAGAACTGTGAAACCAAGATGGTGTGATGTTCCCACGCCATCTACTGCAGAGACCTAGCAGAGTGCAAAGGTTCCAAGATCAGCTCTTCAGATGACAGGTCAGATACCTGATGATAAAGTGGCTGTGTCCCAGATAAGTCTGCCTATATATAAGAATGAGTGTGTCTGTGTTTTTTGTGTGTGCACTAGCTAGTCAACATCTTCAGGAGAATTTGTCTTTTCTTGCACAGTTCCTCAATACCAGCAGGTTCTGTACTGAGGAACCCTCTGAAGCTGTATCTGGGAAAGGCTTCAAAAATAATAGTCAGAGAGAGATTTCTTACCAGCTTACTGGTATCAATGGATGCCACAAACTCTTATAACACTACTTAGCTCCTGTACAGTAGTACTACATAAACAGTTTGTAATTTACCTTCAYATTATCCTTTTATAGTAGATATAGTTTGACACCTATATTTTATAGCTGGAGAAACCAAAACAGAAAAATAACTAACCTCCCCAAGGCACTGGAGGAATTTAGCATGAAAAAGAGAAGGTGAACTCAGGAGTTCTCCTTCTGCAGGGCCATGTCCACCTCTCAGCCCCCCTGCCTTGCCCACGCACTGTGGGGGGCACATGGGAGCAGGATGCAGCAGCAACAGTTTGCAGGAGCCCAGACGTCTCTCCTGAAAGCACTGCTGGGAATGGCATTGATAAATATGGCATTGGGTAGAAACAGGAAGGTTGGCTACTGAGAGCAGCTAGCTGCGCTGAAGGGCTGCTAGGCTGTTGGCTTCGAAGGGATGGGTAAGTGCTCTACCAGATCACCACACCCACCATGGCTCCAGCTCTCAGGATGGCACCTGTCAGACCCAAATCTGCTCTTTCAAGTTAAGGGTATGGCTAATTCCCAAAGCAATATGACTCTTGGTTAGATTCTGAAACAGTTAACTTCTATCAGCAACCAAGGGCAGATGACTCAGTTCTTTCACAGCTCTCAGTGATGTCGGAGACACAAGTCACACATGGTTTATCCTCCAAATGATCTCTTAGTTATGCCAGTGACGGAATTAAAATAGAAAAGCTCTGTTTCCATGGGAGAACTGAGACATCTCTTCTAATGGGAGATGTGCTCAACAGCAGATAACCCAATCAACAAGAACATTAATAACAATAACATAATTATTATCAATATTAATACTAAAAATATAATTAAGGAAAATTAAAGAGGCCACTGTTCACATTTAGTGAACACTCTTTCCTGCTTTGGATGGAAACACATGTGAGGCTGTTCCTTATTTCTGCTTAATGTACAGTTGCTTATTTAACATACATAGTACTATGGCTTATAATAAAAATTGTGTAGATTGCAGCTTTATAATTCTTACATCCATTCAGAGGCGTCTATTGGATGTGACTATTTACAAAAAAAGGTACTAGATGAGTCTTGGGGTGGAGGGAAGGGGGAGAAGCAGTTGGAGGGGCAAGGGAAGCGGAGGCATGTCCTAGTGAGCAGCAGAGGGCAGAGATGGGGAGGGCTGCGTGATGGGTGGCAAGGTTGTATATCCCCATTGGGCAAACGAGAAATTCGTTGCGGTACTGTTTGTGCCAGTCTGACAATCTGCAGTGATTACTTCTTGAACATGTCCTGCAGGGGCCCCGGTAGGTATTTGATGACTGTGTCCAGAATGCTCTCCTCGTCCTCCTCCTCTTCCTCACCACAGCCAGGGGGGATCGCCTTCTTTGGGCGAGTCAGGCTCCCTTCAGCGTTAGCTTCCAGTGCAGCTTGGGCCTCTGCTTCCCTTTCTTCCTTCTTCTTTATGCCGTACTGCAGGGAAGAGAGCACAGTGCCCATCAGGAGGGCAGGCGGCACATTGCGCATGGGTATTTACTGCCAGCAGGGCAAAGCCCGTCACAACACGCACTGCTACGCAACGCTGAACGCTCCCGCGAGGATGAGAGCATCGCCCCAGCCTGGACCAGTACACCTGCGGGCCCCCACGTTCCGCAGCACGCACAGCACTGTTCAAAGCGTGCCTTCGCTCTTACTCGCAGAGGCCAAAATTAACAACTTCCTAACAGCTTCCTTTAAACACAGCCCAGTGGGTTGTCAGCTCTCACGAGACAAAGTGTTCTGGTGCTCAGATCACGCTGGAACAAGCAAAGGAGCGAATTTGGGGTAACACAGCCCTATGTCTAGCACAGGCAATGCACGCTCTGTTCTAATAAACTTTGGGAGTTGTATTTTACTAGTACCGATCCTCCTCTTTTCCGCTAATAAATCTGGCACTCAAGTCCATCTTTAGCAATGATTTTGAAATCGCTCCTATAGGATTTTGTAATGAAGGGTCACAGATGTGGTAAAATTCAGGAAAAAACTAAGYAGTAATGAAAGCAAGCAAACAGGACAGGACAGAACAGACAGACTAACAGAATGCAGTGAAAATGACACAGTTTTAGACTTTCATATGTGGGAGATGTTTTTTACATCCTCTTCCCTGTTCCTTTGGTATAAATGGGACAGAAATATCTCTAAGTAAAAATAAAATCTTCATGAGAAATTCTATTCATACATCAAACCCTACATTTCTAGGGGTAAAGCTGACTCATACTGCCTGAAGAGGAACATCCTGAACCTGCAAATGGAATAGATAATTGAGATTTGCTACCTCCACTGAGAATTAAAGGCATGCAACTAGGAGTTTTACATGACTAGCAAGAATCTCATTTTATGGTTTTATATTCTTAGGTTTACTAGAGAAGTAAAGATTGGCCTGAGTGAAACTGAATGGGGCAGAAGTGCTGCAAAATCCCAGCTCCCACACTGACCAGGACTTTCCAATCTTCAGTTTCAAGGCATCACTAAGCAAAATTTCTGCACTCACCAACCCACTCCACCCTTAGCATGCATTCACTGTGGTAATTCTCCACTGTCTGATGCTATTTCTAGAAATTTGTGCACAGATATTTTGGCAGTTGTCATTATTCATGCTATACCTGAAGCTCCTGTCTTTACTACTTACATTCACTTCACTTCAGCTACGCTAGGGTGGCAGCCAGCAGAGAAAAGACCTTTAGGATGAAGATGAAAGACATTCAGATTTGCTGCAGTAGGACATGTCTAACAAATTTGAAAGGGTTGCTGTGTAAGAGCACTCCTTTATTTGTGCCTGCGTTTTAATAAAAGTACCAAATAGAATTAAGATTGTTCTCAGTGCATCAGAACCATGAAGTAAATAACCTAAACACCTGTAAAGGTCAGCAAAACACTTTGCAGGAATAAGCATTTTAAAAAAGAAAATTACGTTTGGTTTCAGAAAAAAACGAAAGAATATGCTGGTGCAAAGTGCTAAGCATTTTCTCAGTATTATTAGCACAATGCTGCTGAATAGACGTGAACTAGATGTTCTATGATTTTTTTTGTTGTTATTGTTGTTATTGTTTCTTCCATTATGAAAAGCCCAAATTATTTACTAGGAAAACAAAAAAATGCCGTGCCACATTGTCATAACTTTCTGCTTTCAAAAAGGCTCTCAGGTTTAGCAAGAAACTCCATTTCTGAGTGAAGAAAATATTTTTGCTTCCTTTCTCCATTGTCATTCAGATTTAAGATGGCAGCCTGCAAGGATGCAACCAGTTACTTATAAAAACCTCAGTTCTCTAAAGTCATTTCTCCCAAGCCAAAATCGTCGTTAAGGACACTTTTCTAGTGATTTTTGTACCCAGTGGATGCTGCTCATGACTGATTTCTTGGGAAAGATATTCAAGACAAATGATGTCTCAGTTCAGATCTGAAGCAAAAGAAGCGTTTGATCGATGTGCAGTCACAAGGCTGAACATCAAAGAGAAACCCCTATGGTGGGACCARCCAGCATTGCAGGGAAAACTATCTAAGGCTGCATAGCGTCTGGGAGGGCCGGCCCACCCACTCATTCTCCCTCTGAAGCGACAGACGAAAGTCTCTAGGTTTTTCCTACTGCAATTTATCTACAGACTTGACCCTGCTTTGCCAGCTGGAGGAGAAGAACAGTAGCAGAGAAAACACAAATCATAATGGCACACAGGTCCTCCGTATGCTTTCAAATCCTTCATCTGAAAGCAAGTGTCAGCTCCTAACAGGTTTACATCTTCCAGATCAGGAACTTACTGGACAAGTGGACAGGCTGCAGGCAACTGCTGGAGGAAAACAAAATCACTCGGGTACTCCTGTGTGCTGGGATGAAGGACAACCTGAAAATCATCGGGAGGAATGAGCACTGTGCTTGTCAGCCTGTTCCTACGGCTCTGACTGCACTCAGGATGAGGACTCCGAGGCAGACAGACCGTAGTTCTTACAGAGTACAGCTAGTCTGATGGAACAGCTGCAGTGCTGGGGCAATGGATAGACTGGATCGAGATTTTTTACCTTTAAAAGTCACTAGAAAAGCTAGATCCCATGGTGCCAGCTCACCAGCACAAATGCCAAGTCYTGAAATTCTTTCTTCTTTGTTCAAGACAGGATCTGCATCCCCCACCCCTGTTTCATGATCCTCATTGCAGGAAGGTTTAAGCATTTGTTTTGGCACATGACTTTGAAATTAAATTCTTTGATAGCTCTTGTGGCAAAGTGGCTCTAAGCCACATATGCTGGCTCACAATTTTCTCCAAAAGCATCAGATAATTTAATTCCATCYGCCATTTATCCAGCCAGGAGTTTACAGGTGGAGATTCAACTGGGGCTTGGGCAAATGACAACAGCATAGGACCAAATCATTCAATCACGGAGAAACAGTATGTTTCTTGCCGGTAAGTAACACTGTAACCTGAAGAAACAAGCCATTGGCCACCTATCACACATAATACTCTGATAGGAATTTGTTTTGGACAAAAATGTTCTTCTCTTGGAGAAAGATGGCATTTTATCAAAAGCATTTTTTATAAGAAAGGATCACTTTTGGTTATTCAGTATCATTATTTATGAGTAATGATCATTTTTGATTAAGTCACATTGTCATTTAATCTTGGCAGTATTTTTTAATGCTTTTCGTTAATCAGAACGTAACACGATGATTGGTAGGTGAATAAAATGGCACTTCTCAGGTTTGAAATTTTTTCAGAGAAAATCTAGTTGTAGGAATAAAAATCCTAGGATGAAATAGGAAAAAAAAATAGATGAAGCATGTTGGAGTCTTCAAATGAAATACCTCAGCTGAAGAGAACAAATAACTTCAAAAAATAAAAACAAAAACAAAGAAATGAACTGTTTTGGTGTTCTGATTTTCCCAAGTATGAGAAAATACTGCAGTAACTCCAAAAGAAGGATGATAACAATTTTGTATGCTTGTTTTCTCTTAGTCCAACTTCAAAAATGTTGACTAATTATGCCATCCTATAGTCAGTGATACAGAATTGTGGGCATAATCCAACAAAGTAATGAAGCATTTGAAACACGTGAGCCATCTCAAGTCATTACTGTGTTGGTTGCGTGAGAACTGTGGCGCACTGACTCATATGCCAGTGAAATATTGATGAGTGGTTTGTTGCGTTTCCCTGAGGAGAATATAATATTCTTTCCTAGTTCTCTGGAAGAGTTATGTAAATTGTGCCGCCTACCTCTATAATTTAATGAATGCATGCACATTACACACACATTTCAACATATCAGTTGTGGAATATGTGACAATAAACAAATACACAGCATGTAGCCTACTGATAGCTACTGCTGTACTTGTAGAAGTACGTTTATTGCCAATTGTTAGATAATTTCATCCAGACACATTATGCATTTTCACGCTATTCAACACTTTGAGTTACAGCTTGTACAGAAAGTCTCCAGATGTGCCAAATGATTCTCTCCTATCATGTTATTCCTAATTTCCAGTCTACTTTGTCGTATACAGATGGATAGGAATTGATCTGGTAGGAATGAACTAGATTTTCAAGCTGTCAAGCATCCCTGCTGAGTAGTCCTCTCAGTTCCATCCTGAAGTTAGACAAGTTATTTATATCCTCCGCTTCCATCAGTGAGGACATCCCAGCTCTTTTCTTCTTTGAAGAACAGAAGYGCCTTCTAACATCTAGCATAAGTGTGGAATTCCTTGCACACCACTTCAGCTCTCAAAGAGTTGGTAACCTAGAATAGGAGAGTTTCCTTTAGCCAGCAGAGAGAAGAGGTAATTCATCTAGTCTGCCTCAAGGACTTATCCTTGGATAAGAACTTACCCTACAGGTGTGCTTCCCTCTCCCCTCATCAAGGGAACCAAGAAGCTATCCGATACTTGATGCCTAGCTAGAATCTGGGATAAAATCCCCCGCATATTGCTTTCCTTCTCCTGTACTCTTCTCCCACTTCTACGGTTTAGATTAAATTTCCCGCTCAAACACACACACGGACTTATGTTGCTTGACACCCTTTGCTTAGCTAGGCCAAATGCATGCAGGGCTGCAGTAAGCAAAGGCGTGTAAGCTGTTGATGGTGGGAGAACGCTGCAGAGATATATCACTTCCCATACTTCATAGCTTATAAAATTCCTGACAGTATATCTCAGAGAAGTTGCTCCTACATGCCAGCTAATGCCTGCTGTTAGAAATGAATCCATCTTTGTGAAGGGCAACAGCAGGGGCACTGACTTACACAGCCATTTTGCACAGCAGAAAAATGACCAGTGGTTTGATTTAGAGCAACCCCTGACCATAAATAACCTGCAGCTTCTCTGTTCTCCTCCTGAAGTAGTTGTGTGTGCACTGGCCCACTGAAGGTCCAAGGTGGCCTGGACTCCTCAATCACCAGGTAGAAAGAGTGGGAGGAAGATACCATAGTGCTTAATTCACCAACAACCACTGACTCCACATCAGGAAAAGAAATGGAGAATGAAGCTCCCATCAACCTCCTTCCCATCTCTTTCCTTTTTTTATTCTTCCTGGTTTCCACAGGAAGCAAAAGCAGGTGCATAAAGCAAGCAGGTGCTGAGATACACTGCCTAATCTGGTGTAAGACGATATTTAAATCCGACTCCAATGGCAGTAAAAGTTTCAGGGGAAAAGGAGAGTGTTGAGCCAAGATGAGCTTGCAGCTGAAATCGCGAACCACCACAAATATACTTAGCATTGCTTATGACATAGGGTAGATAATGCAGTAACATCACAGCTGAGACAGCTGAAGAATTGATCAGTTATCTCTGAGTCAGTCTTGGACCTGAGTCCCCAGGAAGAGAGCAGCACTGAAGGACAAAATGACCAGTTATCTTTGGGTCAAATCTGGAACTGATTCAGTGAAACAATAAGCAATCTACTTGAAGAAATTGAGGAAGTGCAGAAAACAATGATCACGTAGTTTTGAGGGAGATATAGAAAGACAACTCAATGGCTATAGAGGGTGACCTGAAGGGAGTCGATGCAGTGAAAGCCTGCATCTGAGAACAGGAGAGGTGAATATCGTCACCATTAGCATGCCAGGCAAGACTCCTGCACTTGAGTGGGGACTCTAAAGGTCAACAGAGAGGTCTTGCTGTCCTTAGTGAATTGGCAGAGGCTAGGGATCTGGGAGTACTTATCATAACTATAACATTTTGCTACTAGTATTTGTCATGACTATATGCCGCCAAGATATTTACAGTTGCTCAATACCAATTACTGTAGCTAAACAAAATGAGAGAATTGCAGTATAGTTGAAGTTGGAAGATACCTCTGGAGATCATCTAGTCCAGCTCCCCTGCTCAAGCAGGGTCACCTAAATCATGTTGGCCAGGACTGTGTCCAGATGGGTTTTGAACATCTGCAGGGATGGAGACTCCACATTTTCTCTAGACAACCTCCTCCACTGCTCAGTCTCCCTCACAATAAAGAAGTTTTTCCTCATGTTCAGAAGGAGCTTCAGGAGTTTCAGTTTGTGCCCACTGCTTCTTGTCCTGTCACTCAGTACCACCGAAAAGAGTCTGACTCCAACCTCTTTGCACCTTCCCTTCAGATATTTATACACACTGGTAATATCCCCCTCAGTTTTCTCTTATCCAGGCTAAACAGGCCCAGCTCTCCCAGCCTTTTCCCTGATGAGAGACGTTCCAGTTCCTTCATCATCTTAGTAGCTCTCTGCTGGACTTACTTCAGTAGCTCTGTATCTCCCTTGTCCTAAGGACCGAAGCACTGGACCCAGCACTCCAAGGGTGGCCTCACCAGGGATGAGCAAATGGGAAGGATCACTTCCCCTGACCATCCAGCAATGCTCTTCCTCATGCAGTCCAGGATACTGCTGGCCTTCTTGGCCTCAAGTGCGCATTTATGTCTCATGGTCAACTTGCTGTCCACCAGAATTCCCATGTCCTTTCTCCACAGCGCTGCTCTCCAGCAGGTCAGCTCTTAGCTTGCACTGGTGCATGGGGTTATTCCTCCTCAGGTGCAGGACTCTGCACTTCCCTTTCTTGAACTTCATGAGGTTCCCCTCTGCTCATCCCTCCTGCTGAGAGAGAGAGGTCCCTCCCAGCACAGCCTTCTGGTATCTCAGCCACTTCAAGCTTTGTATCATCAGCAAATCATATCACATCATGCCAAACTTAAAGAAACATAACTGACAGAACTGAACCTATTATTGTCTTTCTTGAATTATCATATATATTCAATCTATATAAACTATTAAAGATCACTAGATATATACTTCATATAGTCACAGCTTCTTCCTCTCTGGATATTACGACTGCGTAATTTTCCTCCTTTCTAACACCCGGATGAGCAAGGAATGAGGACTGACACCTTGTGGTCCTGCAACCCCAACATAGCTTGAAACACTGATAGGATCAGCTGCTGGGAATACAAGAAAGGAAAATAAATCCATGCTTTAGACTCTGTTATGGGGAAGGAACTACACTCCCTTAGCCAGTTTGCTGTGATTACTCCAACACAACGTTCAGCTGACTTACAGCATGCATGCTAGACCTAAGGAAGGCAGTGGGATACAAGTGAATGTTTTAATGCTTTACTAAGATAAACCTAGGAAAAGCTGTTTAGCCATAATTCTGTAGTGGAACAACACATCCTTGGTGGACTAGTCCAATCAGCCTGTGTCATAGTTGGTAGCAGTTATCAACCAAGACCCTTCACTGCGGCTGGGTCCAGTTGGGTGGTATCTGGAAAAGTGCCTGTAGATACTATGCAAAACCGCTGTGTGCTATCTACAGTGCTGGGAATTGCTCAAGGCTGGTTGTGTTCACCATGGACTACCAGCAATATGCTATTTACAGGAGACCTTATCTTTTCTTGCTCAGCTCTATCTATTAAATTCCATTCACCTTGGAAAACCACAACACACACAAAAAAAGAACAAAAATTATCAGCTAATCTTGAAAAACATGTGGTTAGAGAAGGCACTGAGAAGGCCTACCCTTGCATGTCAAGGGTCAATTTGACCTGAACCAGTCCTGTTCACAGAGACCTCCTCCGGTGAAGACTTCTCACCTACCCTGGAGCACAACTACCCTTTACAATTAGAATACTTTCCTTCACATCTAATCTATTTTTTTCTTGATATGTCTTTTTTAAATTAATTTGGAAAACTGAAAAGATATGGGCATTGCAGAAAGATTTTCCTTTCATCTCTCCTTTGGGCTTCATTTATCATACGTACTAAGCTATTTTCCCCCTCAACTACCAAAGGAAATATCACTTCAGTTAAGATCTTCCTATCGTGACCACCTAGAACTTTCTGCCAGGCCTGTATGTAGGGCCGATGTACGCTAAGAGCAATAGCTAAGGTTTAGCATTGACACTTATCATGACAACTGTGAGAGTTTGGAGAATGGGAAAAAAATCTGTTTCAAAAAAAAAAAAAAAAAAAGCAGCCTCACTTCTGGACAAAATTGAACAAGCATTCTGAGGAGGGCTGCAAGCCCTTCCAGAAAGTGGAAAATGATATTTTTCTTTCACTTCACTTGCAAAACAACTTACATGCTCTAAAGTCCCTTCTGACTAAAACAATATTGTATAATTTTTTCTCAAATTACTAAATATGAAGATCTACTGCTTTATACTTGTTTTCTGCATATATTGTTTCACACTAATATTCTGGCATGTTGTTTAATTTACCTAGCATTATATTTAAATTAAAACAAACTTTGTCAACATATCGGAGCAAAAATCCTAACTACCTCTAGCTAAAATGCATACAGTAGAAATTTGATTATCCTATGGAATCTCAACACTTGTTATGAAAGAATAATGAATGGGTTTCCCTCATGATGATTTCAAAGAACTTCATTCTTCAGAAGTTTGTTTTGTTATTCTATCTAAACTATAATCTGCAGTTTACACAAAGTAGAAGCTGACATTCAATATACTTGTTCCATAGGGTAACAACATTCCTCTGGGGAAATGGTACAGTACATGTGAACACACTCTGATGGAAGTAAGACCCTAGYTGTCTAAGGCACCTCTCATACCAGCTGATGTTCTAGAAATCCCTTTACTTCCTATGACTCCGYCAATTAAATTGAATTGCCTGAGCCATGTGAAACATTTCTGCATCTGCTTACATATACCCAATTTCATTCATTTAATTTTTTCATTTACTTTCTACACTTGCATTTACTTCTACATTTATTTATTTATTTATTTTACATTTACTTCATTGCCCTCATAACTGATGAGCAGCTGGGAGTGCTGCCAAATGGAGTGCCAGCTGAGCCAGAGCCACACAGGCGCACCCAGAAGAAGCAGTGAGCGTTTCTAGTGGGAGACTCCTCATCAGTCAAACCACTCTTCCCTCTAGGGAGGTCTGGATGCTATGGAGAGGCTGTCAAGACTTGTCCCACCCWTGGACACCCCTTACTGCTCTTCCACATGGGCACTAATGTTTCTGTCATGATACTTTGCAGACCTGAAAAGTATCAAGCATGACTATTTGGCTCTGGGGTCAGTGATAAAGGGGATTGGGACTTTGATGGTGTCTCCTCTATCCTGTGAGTGGGGAGGGCTTGAGGAGGATAGAACAGATCCTGTGGGTCAATAATTGGTTGCAAAGTTGATGCTGGCCAATAGAGTTTCAATTTCTATGCATGTTGACAATTGCTTGGACATTTGAGAGCCAATGACTGCTTGGAAGAGATGAGATCCACTTGATAAAGTGCAGCAAAAGGATCATTCCCAATAGGCTAGCCAATCTGCTAGGGAGGACTTTTAACTAAGAATGACAGGAGAAGAAGAGAGCCCAATGATCAGGTGAGGAAGTGGCCAACAGGTTGGAAAGCAAAGGGTCTGGTACAACCAGAAGAAACCTCTGAATTAACAAAACAGGGCCCCCAAAAGAGGACCCCAAGTGTATGTTCCTAAATAAACAAGTGGCTATAGGACCACATCATTGCCAAAGTTCTCAGGCCTTTCTGGGAAATCAGCATACCAGGGTGCCTCTCTGAAGTCTCTGTATACTAATGCATGCAGCACGAGGAGCAAACAGGAGGTATTAGAAGTCTAAGTGCATTGACAGGATTTCAGTCTCATTGGGACCACAGAGACATAGTGGGACAGCTCATGTGACAGGAGTGCTGTGATGAACAGATACAGGCTATTTACAAATGACTGTCTAGGAAGGCAAGGAGGAAGAGTTGCCTTTAACTGGAGAGACTGACTGTGATGAAATGGAGTTCTGCTTGGAAAAAAGGTGACTGGTCATCTCAGAGACAATGCGTCAGGGCTGGCAGATAGACCAGTACAGGTGACACTGTAGTAGGTGTCTGCTCTAGACCACCTCATGAGGAACATACAAGAAGAGGCTTTCTTCAACCAGCTGGAAGAACTTTCATGTTCTTAGGCCTTGGTCTTCATGGGGAACTTGAACAACTCCAGTATCTGCTGGAGGGAAAACATAGCAGGGCACAAGCAATCCACAAGGTTTCCAGAGTGTGCTGACGACAATTTCCTAATACAGCTGATTGAAGAGCTGCCCATAAACAAGAGCTCTGCTGGACCTCACACTTACAAACAAGGACGGACTTATTGGAGATGTGGAAGTCAGGAGCAGCCTTGGCTGCAGCCACCATAAGCTGGTGGACATCAGGATTATGAGAAGAAGGTACAGGTATAAAACAGGATAACAACCCTGAACTTCAAGAGAGCAGTCTTTGGCTTGGTGAGAGAGCTGCTTAAAATAATCCCATGTGATAAAGCACTGGATGGAAGAGGGGTCCAGGACAGATGGTTGATATTCAAAGAACATCTCCAAGCACAAGAATGTTCCATTCCAATGAGCAGGAGATCAAGCAAAGGTAACAGCAGGCCTGTGGGGATGAATAAGGAGCTCCTGACTGGGGGAGGTTCTTGAGGACTACAAGAAACTAGGCACAAACAGTCCAGGAGGCTCCTGCAGTGCATCGATGATAACTTAACACAGGTGGTGGAGAAGCCTATAAGGAAGGATGTCCTACTGGACCTTGTACTAACCAACAAAGAAGAACAGATGTGAAGACTGAGGGCAACCTTGGCTGCAGTGACCATGAGATGGTGGAGTTCAGGATCCTGCAGGGAAGAAGTAAGGCAATAAGCAGGATGGCAACCCTGGACTTCAAGAGAGAAGACTGTGGGCTCTTCAGGGACCTACTTGGAGGAATCTCATGGGTTAAGGCCCTAGAAGGAAGGGGAGTCCAGGAGAGCCAGCTAGTATTCAAGCATCCCTTCCTCCAAGCTCAAGAGTGGTGCATCTCAAGGAGAAAGAAGTCCAGCAAAGGGGGCAGGAGATCTGCATGGATGAACAGGCAGCTGCTGGCAAAACTCAAACAGAAGAAGTACACAGACTGTGGAAGAGGGGACAGGCCACTTGGGAGGATTATAAGAATGCTGTCAGAGTATGTAGAGATGCAGCGAGGAAGGCTAAGGCCCACTTGGGATTAAGTCTGGCAAGGGATGTCAAGGACAACCAGAAGGGCTTCTTCAAAGACCTCAGTAGCAAGAGGAGGACTGGAGGACTAGGGAAAATGTGAGCCTTCTGCTGAATGGGGTGTGGGCCCTGGTGAYAAAGGATAAAGAGAAGRCAGAATYACTGAATGCCTTCTTTGCCTCAACCTTCACTGCTAAGAGCAGCTCCCAAGAATCCCAGAGCCTGGAGACACGGGAGAAAGTCAGGAGAAAAGAAGACTTTCCTTTGGCTGAGCAGGATCGGGTTAGAGATCTTCTTGGCAAGCTTGACATCCACAAACCCATGGGCCTGGATGGGATGCACCCACGAGTTTTGAGAGAGCTGGCAGATGTTGTTGCCAGGCTGCTCTCCATCATCTTTGAAAGATCGTGGAGGACTGGAGAGGTGCCTGAGGACTGGAAGAAAGCCAATGTCACTCCAGGCTTCAAAAGGAGGGGGGAGGGGAAGGACCCAGGCAACTGTAGGCTGGTCAGCCTCACCACCATCCCTGGAAGTTGGTGGGACAGCTCATTCGGGATGTCATCTCCAGACATATGGAGGAGAAGAAGGTGATCAGGAGTAGTCAGCATGGATTCACCAAGGGGAACTCAGGATTAACCAGTCTGATAGCCTTCTATGGTGGCATGACTGGCTAGGCAGATGAGGACAGAGCAGTGTAAGTTGTGTACCTTGAGTTCAGCAAGGCTTTTGACACTGTGTCCCATTACATCCTCCTAGATAAAGTCAGGAAGTGTGGGTTAGAGGAGTGGACTGTGAGGTGGCTTGAGAACTGGCTGAAAGGCAGAGCTCAGACAGTTGTGCTTAGTGGCACACACTCCAGTTGGAGACCTACAGCTAGTGGAGTTCCCCAGGGCTCAGTACTGTGTCCCGTCTTGTTCAACTTCTTCATCAATGACCTGGATGAAGGGATAGAGTGCCTCCTCAGCAAGCTTGCTGATACTACCAAGCTGGGAGGAGTGGCAGATACACCAGAGGGCTGTGCTGCCATTCAGAGAGACCTTGACAGGCTGGAGAGGTGGGTGGAGAGGAACCTCATGAGGTTCAAGAAGGGCAAGTGCAGGGTGCACCTAGGGAGAAATAACCCTGGGCACCAGTACAAGCTGGGGGCTGAACTGTTGGAAAGCAACTCTGCAGAGAAGGACCTTGGAGTGCTGGTGGAAAGCAAGTTGACCATGAGCCAGCAGTGTGCCCTTGAGGCCAAGAAAGCCAATGGTCTCCTGAGGTGTATTAGGAATAGGTCAAAGGGGGTGATTGTGCCCCTCTACTCAACCCTGTGGAGGTCTTGTCTGGAGTATTGCATCCAGTTCTGGGCTCCTCAGCACAAGAGAGACACAGAACTCCTGGAGAGAGTCCAGTGCAGGGTTACAAAGATGATCAGAGGATTGGAGCACCTGCCCTGTGAGAAATGGCTGTGAGAGCTGGACCTGTTTAGCCCGGAGAAGGGAAGACTGAGGAGGGGATCTTATCAATGTGTACGAGTATCTGAAGGGAGGGTGTCAAAGAGATGGGGCTGAGCTTTTTCAGTGGTGCTAAGTGACAAGACAAGAGGCAACGGGCAAAAACTGAAGCATAGGAAGTTCTGCCTGAATGTGAGGGGGAATTTCTCTCCTGTGAGAGTGACAGAGCACTGGAACAGGTTGCCCAGGGAGGCTATGAAGTCTCCTCCCCTGGAGATATTCAAGGCCCGCCTGGATGCAATCCTGTCTAACATGGTCTAGGCGACCCTGCTTGAGCAGGGGGGTTGGACTAGATGATCTCCAAAGGCCCCTTCCAATCTTACCCATTTTTTAAGGGTAGAGGAAGATGCAGGTAATAATACCCTGGAGAGGGGGTGCCTAGAAACAAAGAGGTCCTGTTAACAAGGCTATAGAGACATGAGCAATTTCTGCTTCAGTCCTATCTCTTGGAGAGGACCTTTCTTGACTGTTTCCTGAGAGGCCATGAGAGATTTTCACATAGCTTTTCTGGGAACAGAAGTTATTTGTAGACACACATTTCTTTTTCTGGAGTCCCTTGCTTCCTTCAAGGGCACCATCTCCCCACARGCTTTTTTATGGTTGCATGCGTCTTGCTCCCCTCTTCTATTAGCTCAGGCTTTCAGCTCTGCTTAGACCCTGGCAGCTCTTCATTCATGACTTACCTTGGGTCAGCTCTTCCAGCCTCAGCTTTAGTTCTTTCTGCTCTTTCTCTCCCAGGACATCACTGTGCCCACATCTCAGTGCCCACCCATGGCAAACACACAGAGGCCAGCAGTTTTCATCTTGAGTCTTACGATCAGTTCAGAAACAACTGTGGATTTCAAAGCTATTAGCTGGTCTTCATCTGCCTCTCATCAACATCTTCTTCCAGATATTCTGATTAGGAGTGATGCTGAGGCTAATCACTTCTCCTTCAATGAAATATATTGACAAAAGACCCCCCCATCCTCTTACCATCTTGGTCAGCTGAGGGATTGCAACACATCCCCGTAGGGATACCCCTTACTCTCAGTACCCAGGAGCAGTACAAGTCAATAGAAATGAAAATTGCTTTTATACTGCATCACAACAGGGACTTGTGCTTCTCAGCTCGGTAAAGAGACCCCAGGACCAGCTGGGATACTCAGGGAGTCTCCTCTGACTTTCACGGAATGCCAGCCAGTCCCCCATGACAGAGAACAAAYATATTATTGACATCATACAGGTCCTTTGACACAGAAAATGGGCCTTGAACAACAGCAGTATTGCTAGTGAACCTTCATTACCAGAGCCTCATTTGCTTCTTGGCTGCAGAGGATGCTGTGAATCTGCTGTAAACTCAAGCTAAAGGAGATTTTTTCCACTGGTCTCAACAGAGGCTGCACCAGGCTGAGAAGCTTAAAAAGGGCAGCTGGGAAACAAATTTGGGCTTTGATCTAGTATGGATACAGAGTCCATACTCAAGGTAACTGACCATTCTGCTCACTGATCCATTGACTGCACTATGCTAGGTTGTCCCAGCTAAAATGCTCCTTTCCTGTTACCACATTCAGCTGGTACAAATTGTAATTTGTGAATAAAATCATGCTTCCCTGGGAAGAAAAACTGTATTAGAAAGAAGAGCCAGAGGTATCTAATACATATATCACGAATTTGTGAAAATTCAGCAGAATTCTTTTTTCCTTGTGCTTGCAAATATGCTAAATTTGCTACCTCTTGTGTGGGGATGTACACTAAAAATAATGTCCAATTGCATAAAGGACAAGCTCAGTAACAGTAGATGATGTTTAGAAAGTTTCGGGAGTGGGGGGAATTAATTTACTGCTGAATAGCAAAGATTCCCATCTTGTAATCAGAGAAGAAATCTCCAGAGTGAGCAGAGAATATCTGACTCATGAAGAAGAGCATAGGACAAGAGACTCCAAAATATTGATTTCAGACACCTGAAAGGTTGACTGAAATGACCACACTGACTTACAGCCACAGAGCCTGAGATAAGTACAGCACTTATCGTATTTCTGAGTCTTCTAGGTCCTGGAGAAAATCGATACTCTAGAACCTAATTGCGGACTCTAAACTAGGAAAATCTGGGTCACTTCTTTTGTCAAAGCAGCTGAGACAGGACAATAGGTAAGGAGAGCTGCATATTCCACATTGGCAATTAAGAGTTCAATTGCAAATGGGTTTCCAGGAAAATTTAGTTCTGCCCCTTCGTCACCACAATGTGATTTCTTTCTTTTCTAATGTGGACATCTTGGATTTTTTACAAGAAAAAATATCCAGAAGCTGATAACAGTGACTTTGGAAATGCACAAATGCATATGTTTCTATGTACTTAAAGAATTTATGTTACAGGTACGTATCTGATTTATATATGCATTATACATATGTGTGTGTGTATATATATATTTATTTATTTATAAATACCTAAGATAGATCTGTGTTTATGTGTGTACAATCTATCATGTGCATTTATTATATATATATATTACAAGATCAGGGTATGGACTATAAGATATTCTTCCTTACTGCTTCCTGTAAATTTTTTTCTGACAAATGAAAGCTTTCCTTTCAAGTACCAGCCTGGAACAAATAATGCACCAGGTGGCTTCATTGTTTAAATCAGATACAACTATTTGCTTTGCATACCCTCTGTTTGCCATGTGTGAAAAGCCCATTTTTATTTTCACAGTCTCAGCCATTACAGCATCTTATTTTAAAACCCCTAGTTTGTCCACTCTGGGCCTGAGAGTGTGCTTCATCCAATACAGCTGTTGCTATGGATGAAGAGTAATTTGCTGCAGGATAAGGGGGCAGGTTTGCATCCCAGGATGAAATACAGAAAAGATGCAGACATCTGGCAAATGAAAATACCTGCCTGTCCTCTCTACAGGTGCAGGGAGCTCATCAACTGCTCATGGGACTAAGAAATTATTATTATCCTGTGTTACCAGGTCTGTGCTTGCAGGGGCACACCAGTTTCCAAACTGAATTGCCTCCTTGACCATAATCACTTTAGCAGACTGGAGGCCAAAGTAGGCAAATTTCAGAGACTGACCCCTAAGTGGATGATTCAAGTTCAGCTCTCAGCAGATAAACTACATGATCTGTCCATTTCAGATCTCTTGGCAAATCTCTAGAAGGCAACTAACAATAGTTTTTTTTTCTTTTTTAATGATTTGCAAGCATCGTTTTTATTTCTGGCATGCTGCATTCATTTCTGTGCACATGCTGGCCCTTCCTATGATGAATTTGAGGTTATCCTTGGTACTTTGTAGCATATTAATGTGCTCTTGAGGATGCAGCAATGTGCTATCTCCAACCAAATATGGCAGGGAACAGAATACATCATTTCAGAATAAGAAGAACAGAAAATGTTCTAGAAGTGATACTCTTGTATGTGGTTGAAGGTCTACTCCAGCCTAAGTTTCTTTTCCTTGCTGCAGTGCAGCACTTTACAGAACAGCTGTATTCAATCATACTCTTCTGACGACAGCAATGTTGAAAGAGCTGCTGTACAGACTTAATGTTAGAGTTTAAATACCATAAGATCTTTCTGGCTCAAGCAAAAGGTGCTGAAGGAGGAGTTTAAGCAAAGGGTAAGTATCTAAGATACTTTCCTGCAGAACTCTCCGAGTGTTCAGCAGCTTGCCACTTGATTGATCCAGGTGTCGGGCTTTTTTATGCAATAGTTTTTCATAGAATTCTCTTGCATGAAATTGTTCAATCACTTCTTGATCCTGTAAACTTTTGGTATCCAAATCACCTGGCAAGAGGGATTTCCATAGTTTACAACCAACTGTGAGGGGAAATTCTCCTTTTTTTGGAGATTCTCCTAATTGTTTTAACTCTATTACACATTAACTCCCCCCAAGAGTGTGTGTCAATAAAAATAGTAAGCAGAGAGTATCTCTTCCCCCTCTCGACTGTATTGAGTGCTGCAACCTTTTTTCTCAGTACTCTCTTCATGCAGCAGAGTTACTGCTGGACTATTCGTTTATCCTAGAATCCATTCCAGACTTTTGATCATGCGGTGAACTGCTATCTAGAAGTGTCACTTTAAGTTGAAATGCCTAGGAACATTTTAGATGACAATTAGATAGCAAATCTGAGAGAGATGAGAAAGATGAACTTGTGTCTAAACAAAGACAAAGATATTAGATCCTAAAATGTTAGCCTAATTGTCAGATAAGTCAAAAAAAGAACAACTAGCTAAAGGAAATAAAAGTAGTCCTGAGTTATTCCAAAACATCAGAAGTAAAAATATCAAGACTTTAGAGAGCCAACTGGCAGCCTAGAGTGTGAAATAACTAAAGAAGTGCTGAGAGATGACATCACTGCATTACTGAAGGGAAATTAATTAGTCACAAGCACATTTACAGTAGAACTTTTGATGTGTGGCAGGAAAATTAACAGACTGTAATAAAGGGAATAATCAGTGGATGCCTGGGCAAATCTTTAGTTCTTCCGTGTCTTGGCTAGTGCATTTCTGGTCTAATCCTAAAAGGGATAGAGTAGAACTGGTAAAGGTTCAGAGAAAGTCTCCAACGGCTTCTACACAAAGAACAACTGAGTAGGCTTGGACTCTTCAGCCTAGTAAAGAAACAGTTCATCTTGGATATGGTGGAGGTCCACAKTATCATGACATTCTGCTGGAAGAAAAAGATAGACTCTTCACAGTCTCTTCCAACACCAGAACTAAGATCATCAATGAAGCCAGAGAAAAGGAGACTGATAATTAGTACACTTCACCATAAATGTAAGGTAAACACAAAACGTTGCCATGGGGTCTGGTATGTACTTGGACAGAAATCTACTAGAACAATCCAAAAGGCACAAGATAACATCAGGCTCAAAAGCTCCCCTATGCTAAAAACCATGGGAGGATAAAGAGGAGTGTGGGGAGGTATGCCTTGTTCTTCCACTTGCTGATTGCAGCAGTTCAGGTCAGGATATTGGGGCACATAGAGCTTGACTCTGAATGCATATAGATGTTCTCTTCATTTTTAAGAGCTGTCTCTGACCTGAAAAATTTTCTTATCTTCTTTCTCGGATAAGAAAGAAGAGGTAAAGTGTTCACTGGCAAACAGCAACAGAGCATGGAGAGGCTGAAGCTGGGTTGAAAGCTAAAGTAGTTGTAGAGAGCCAAGGAGAGAGGTCATTCAGGTGTGCTTTTGTGATTATCCGAACTTTTGGTAGAACTTGGAAGGTAGAAGAATCAATTCTTCTTTGTGGACAGAAAACCTTAGCATGGTTCACTCTTCCAAAGGTGCTGCATAATAAAGTCTGTTCTGAAACACAAGTGTTGTTTGTAAGGATGCCACACTGAAATAATATTCCTTCCATGTCCTTCTCACAGTATTATTCTGGCCTTCAAAAACTCCCCTGCACTGACAGGATAAGCCTCACAGGACGCTAACCTCCTTCAAACTTTCCACTTAGATTTTTCTCCTTCAGTTGCCTATACCAATGTTTTCAACATTGATTTTGCTGTGAGCACAGGAAAATGTAATTCTGCAACAGTAGAAGCTTAGGAATGATTAGTTAGGTGATTATCTTTAGTTCTTGCTATGAAACCATTTAATTTTAGTCATCAGCCCCTCGGGGATTCTGCTGTGTGCAGACAAACCTGRCCATGCCCCATTGTGGCTGAGTGTTCATTAGCACTCTCACCCTGACAGTGCATCTGTGGAAACCAAGGTGTTCAAACAACATTAGAGCTGAGACTCAACAAAATCAAAGGTAATTAATCAATTTATTTCAGACCTTTGACACATGCTTCCCTCTGAAATACAGAGAGTACTTTTCAGTGCCATTAGCAATGCAAGAGAGAGAGGAAAATTCTGACATCAAATGCTGTGAAAATGGGAAGAACTCTTCCAGCACCCCAAAAGAGCAAGCAAGAAAGTAGGAGTGTTTGTTCAACTTATTCATCAGTGATCTGGCTGAAGAGACAAAGTATCTCCTCAGCAAGTTTGCTAATGATACCATACTGGGAGGAGTGGCTGATACCTCAGAAGGCTGTGCTACATTCAGAGAGACCTGGACAGGCTGGAGAGTTGGGTGCAGAGGAACCTCATGAAGTTCAACAAAAGCAAGTGCAAGGTCCTGCACCTAGGGAGGAAGAACTCCATGCAACAGTACAGGCTGGGGTTGACTTGATGGAAATCAGCTCTGCAGAKAAAGACCTGGGATTTCTGCTGGATACCAATTTAACCACGATCCAGCACTGTGTCCTTGTAGCCAGGTCAATGTTATCCTGGGGTGCATTAGGAAGAGTGTTGCCAGCAGGTCGAGGCAGGTGATCCTGCCCCTCTACTCAGCCCTGCTGAGGCCACATCTCAAGTACTGCATCCAGTTCTGGGCTCCCCACTACAAAAGAGACATGGAGCTACTGGAGAGAGTCCAGCATAGGGCTACAAAGATGATCAGAGGACTGCAGCATCTCTCCCATGAGGAACAGCTGCGAGAGCTGGGCCTGTTTAGCCTGGAGAAGAAAAGACTGAGAGGGGATCGTATTAATTTCTACAAATACCTTAAGGGAGGATGTCAAGAGGATGGTGCCAGACTCTTATCAGTGGTGACAAGTGACAGGACGAGAGGCAGCAGGTACAAACTGAAGCACAGGAAATTCTGCCTGAATAGGAGGAAGAACTTCTTTCCTGTGAGAGTGACAGAGCACTGGAACATTTTGTTTTGAGAGATTGTGGAGCCTCCTTCTCTGGAGATATTCAAAACCCACCTGGATGTGATGCTGTCTAACATGCTCTTGGTGGCCTTGCTTGAGCAGGGGGATTGGACTAGATGATCTCCAGAGGTCCCTTCCAACCTAAACATTCTGTGATTCTGTGACCATATGGTTCATGTCCTGTAGCACTTCACAGGGACTTGGCAGTGGGTGCCCAACTCTGCAAGTGAGAAACTGAAAGGCAAGGCACTTCTCTTATTTCTCTGGCACTTTCTCAACTGGCATTTCAGTTTCTCCCTTTCGTAATTCAGAGGTGTCGTTTTGTTGCTACCCAAGATAGCTGTGGAAGTCATGTTTGCAGTGTATGAAAGCTGATGAGGTACAGTGTCTTGTTATCCTAACAGTACAGGTACAGTATCTTAATATCCTATCTAACCGAACACYGTGACGGTTGTTACGGCAGAACACTCCTAGGCTCCGTTGAACTGCAAGGTTGTATTGCTGTTACGGTTCTGAAGAATTGATGTCACCTCTGAACAGCTACTATATAATAAAGCTCTCACTGTTGCAACAGCCTGTAATGAGCCTGACATCTCCAAAACCCACTGTAGAGATGAAGTGCATGGTCTCCATTTCCTACCTTTGGCATCACGTACAGAGACTTTCTTATTCTTTCTGTTGTCTGGCCATGGTCTGGRAAAAGATGTTTAGCATCTCATCTGTGTGCAGAGCAAAGTCCCATGAAGCTCTAGGACCCATGCCAAGAAGGCCAGTGGTATCCTGAGGTGCATTAGGAAGAGTGTTGCCAGCAGGTTGAGGGAGGTGATCCTGCCCCTTTACTCAGCCCTGGTGAGGCCGCATCTCAAGTACTGTGTCCAGTTCTGGGCTCCCCAGCACAAGAGAGACATGCAGCTACAAGAGACAGTCTACTGTAGGACTGTGTAGATGATCAGAGGGCTGGAGCATCCGCCCTATAAGGAAAGGCTGYGAKKGCTGGGCCTGTTTAGCCTGGGGAAGAGAACACTGAAGGGGGATCTGATCAATGTGTACAAGTACCTGAAGGGAGGGTGTCAAGGGGATGAGGTCAAACTCTTTTCAGTTGCCTCCTGTGACAGGACAAGAGGCAATGAGCAGAAACTGAACCACAGGAAGTTCTGCCTGAACGTGAGGGGGAATTTCTTCACTGTGAGAGTGACAGAGCACTGGAACAGGTTKCCCAGAGAGGTTGTGGAGTCTCCTTCTCTGGAGATCTTCAAGGCTCGCCTGGATGCAGTCCTGTCTATCATGCTCTAGGTGACCCATCTTGAGCAGGAGGGTTGGACTAGATGATCTCCAGAGGTCCCTTCCAACCTTACTGATTCCATGATTCTATACTGGATCAAGTACAGCCAGCTGGAGAGACAAACTTCGTGYGGAAGAGTTTGCCAGACTGTTACTCTGACACAAACTTGCATTTCTCATAGGCATGCTTTTGTTTTATGGAGAAAAAGAGACAAATGAATTTTGACTCATTCCTTCCAGCTTCTTTTTTGATAGTTACCATGTATGTATTTTCAAGGGTTCTTTGAACCCTTTGGTTGCAACCACTCCAGCATTTTTGCCTCTCTGTTTATGGAAGACCTTACTGCAGTTCTGCTATCTGAWATGTTAACTTCTTTCTGGGCAGAGGCACTCATCTTCTAGACAGTGGACAATGACAACGGACATGGGCACATTTTCTTTCTATCACTGGTTTTGACTGGGTGCATTTTGTCTGACAGAGCAGTGATTAGGATCTTTTGTCTTTGCACTGGCATGTTGTTTTTTTGTTCTGTCTTTGCTTGAGGCTTCATATGAAATAGATTTTATACAAGAAAACCATTTCAAAAAGCAGCAGTACCAAATACTCATTTATGGAATATCTGTACCCAGCCAAGTTCATAAGCTCATGTTAATCTCCTAAATCACACAAAGCAGGACTAGCTCTCTCTCTCTCTCTCTTTTTTTTTCTTTTTTTTCCCAGTATTTGAGTACTTCACAATCATTAATGAGTCTCCTAGTACTCTTAGGGGAAGTGAGGGAGTTAGGATATGGGTGTAAGATCTTACAGCTGCTCATAAATTGAGCCTTTGATGACACCGACAGGCACTGTTTGAAAGAAAACAAATCAATAACTAGGCCTATGAAACCATAACCATGCACAGCACAGGCAAGCTCCAGCTGATCCCTGAGCTCCTTGCATCCTGACCAAAATTTAGCACATTTCCAAGACCATAGCTTTTCCTTCATAAAGTAATCGTGCATGCCTAGCAGAGCCATGAACCAGCAGAAATGATCTGACTTCAGAAATCACCTGCTTTCCACCTCTTGAAACAATTTATGAACACATGTTCTTCAAATATAAAAAGGAAAATGAAAAAGAACAACTAAGAAGACACTTCACTGGAATAAACTTTGTGTACAGGGTTTTTTGTGTTTTTTTTTTTTTTTTTTTTGTTTGTTTGTTCGTTTTTTATTTTTTGCCAAAGCTGCACTCAAATGTAGTGATACTTGGGTGAAGGTTCTAGCTGTCCAAATTGCTGCTAAGGCCTGGAATCTTTTTCTTGCTACTGCCTTTTTTCTGAGAATCAAGGAGAAAAAATCTTTTAAATCTCAGTGTTTGCTAACAGAAAAGAAAACATTTGTTGCTGCAAGGACCTCCTCCACTAGCAATGAAGTATTTAGGAACCACTAGCATGCATCGTACACACAGAAGAAGTGAGGACAAATACAGCATGGAGATAAGACTTCTGACACTGGAGGAAGGAAATTTTTTGGCTTTGAGGATTGCTAGAAAGGAAAAGGCGTCCTGTGCACAGGAGAGAGAAGTAAGCAACCATCTGAACCTGGTGGTATTCATAAAAATGCAAGAGCCAGGACAGGACAAGTAGCCAGGACAAGCAGAAACGATTCTGAAGGCAGAACACCTCGCTGACAGCATAGTCACATAGCTGGGTCTGAAAACAGCCAGGTGCTCTCTTGATTTCCCATCAATATGCCATCACACACTTGCTTCCCAGCAGAGCACATCAGTCCTGAGGACACAGTGTTATTATTCAGCAATGCTGCATGGAAATGGCATTTGTCTAGATATTCTGCAAAATGGTTTCTCTGGGGCTCTAAATTCATCAGCCTTTATCAAAGCAGGCATAGGGTTCCTAGCAGAAAAAGGTGCTGACTTATGCTGGGGAAGGACAGCAGCACTGTGGACAGTGAAGAAGGTAGCCCAAAGCAGGAAGCTGCTTTCTTTCAATTAATTAAATTACCAGTCATTAACAATATTGTTCACATTTTGTCCAGCGGCTTTGCCTGCTGAAATATCATCTGGAAAGCGTATTCAAAATAAAAAATCAAAACCTCCAGGCACAACAACAATTTCCCTCTTTACCTATGGCATAAAGAACAAAGCCTGGGGAGACAAACCAGTGTGTCAGGAGAAATATGGTGAAGAGATAGATATGAACTGTAAAGTGATAATTGGTTTACGAAGCCATGATTCATTAAAATGAACTAATGCAATTACCTTGCAGAATATTCTCGCATTTGGGGCACTCTTTCTCATGGCTTTGCAGTGAATTTGGTAATTGCATCCACTGCCTTTTCATTTATTTTGAGACAGTTACGTGCCAAGCATCAGGTCTAAGCTAGGTCTTCTTTGGTCAGTGGAGAGAAATACGCACTGTGGACAGCAATACATCCTGTCCTAAAGTTGACATCTGGGACATTACTCTCTGAGGTATGTATTTCTCTCTACTGAATACAGGGAAAGGATTCATCATCAGCTTGGAGGGAGACAATTGTTTTATGGCTAAAGCTTGGCAAGGCAAACCCACACCATAAGCCTGGCTGACCCTAAAAGACAGCAAAATACCCTCAGGGTTGCTTCCATTTCCCTCTCACTCTAAACTGTGGGTGCCTTTGTGAAATTCTTTCAGTTTCTTAAATAGATATTTAATTACCAGTTCTCATTCTGACTGACTCACTAAAATTAGAAAGCAGCAAGTTTCCTCTTCCTTTCTCTTTCCTTCTCTCCCTTTCTTCCTCCACTCCCACCCCTTAGGCCTAATCAATTTCTGCAGAAATCGAAACAGTCTAGGAATACATTTGGGCTCAGCTAATGAAAGCTGGCAATAGCTGTGAGGTTCACTGTAGCATATCCCAACTGGTTCGATATATGTATTATGTCACACACTATCATTTCACAGCTAACGGCTTGCGCAAAGAACAAAAAAGAGAGATCTTTTTAAAATGAAGGCTAAATGAACTTCATTAAGTGCTGATTGAGTATACTTCTTGGCTTACTCTCATATGGATTCAATTTAGATTCAGTTTCATGATGGTTCTCCTGCATTTCTCATTTCCTTACAACAGGACTTCTTGCTGCATGCCATATTTTAGCTGTTTTTAAACACAGCGCCTATCCCTTTGAGGAACTGAAAATCAGCTTCAGTGAATTGTATTCTTCCACCTATGCTGGCAAAAGGAAAATATGTTTTCTCTGAGGAATATTAAAAGACTCACACAGTGTTCCTGGCTACCAGGTGAGGCTTATAATACTTCCTAGCTGCCCATCTGCTGGGAGATAAAAAGAACTGATCATTTCAAACGAGGAATGTGCAGCAGGATTAGATGAGCCCCTGAGATGCCAAGCCTGATGCCCATCTCAGCAACTCCCTCTGCTCTCTGCAGTAACCCATGCATCCTTCCCAGTGGATGCTTCCACTGGCAGGGGATCCAGGCCTAAAAGTGAAAGAAGCCTTTGGGCAGGGTGTGTGGAGGTCACTAGTTGGTGGAGTCTACTGCAGGCAGAAGAGCACAATCCTGTGTATACACCTCATCTCCAAAATATCAGAAGCATGGAAGATAGAGTGAGTGTTGTGGATGGATATGACTATTCTTCAATCTAAAGGAGCATTTTTTTCACTAAACAAGTTATTACTTGACCAAATGTAGCACAGTTATTTACTAGCATTGTTCATTATATATGTTTAAAGACTTACGTATATTGACTACTATGCTTTATTTTGGAAAGCAGAGAGTTAGTCTTTCTTCTGATTCAGCAAAGAAGTTTGAGTCCTGGGGGACGTGTCTGCTAACAGGCTGGTTTGATACAAAGCACAGAGCTGGGAGAAGATACCCTCATAAAAACTTTTTCACATGGTCTTCCCATTCTGTCTGTTTTCAAGATATTTTAAAAAATTAAGTGATTCTTCAATACTTAATTAAATCATAAATATTTGTGTTCCTTTCTTCACTTTCTGGATCTTCTTTTAAGCAAAACTGAAACATGTTGTGAATGCCTTTCAGGTATGTTTGTCAGTTTGTCATTACTACTGGACTGACATTAGTATGGTCACATGCTGATGTTAGCATACAAAACTTCCAAAAATATGTCAGCTCCTTGTTATGTTTTGGGGGTGTACAATTTACAGAACAAAGAAATGGTCTTGACACTTTATGAAATATATACAAGATAAGCATGCAAATATCCTATGTTCTACCATATGAGTATTTAGGGTTGAGTTAAACATTGTTAKCACAGTGAAACTTTACTTGCACTGGTCTGGAGACACAGGTCAGAGACGACTTTCTAATTTTAGATTCTGGGTATCTGATTATTTACACTTGTCATGCTTAGTCCTTTCTGAGTTAACCACATCTATGTCCTCTACTAATTTACATTTTACGAATTGTAAAGGCACTGGGGTCAAAGGAAACCAAATTTTAATGAGCAAAATTAGTTATTTTGAGTTCTCCTATCATGCTACGAACTTATATTTCTTACAACCCCGTATTTTCAGTATATATCTCAAGCTCACTTAATACTTCCCAAAAAATCAATCTATTTTTTCCACTGACACTTATAGAAGTCTCTCATTGATTTCTCTGAGAACTACGTTAGGCTTGGGACTCCCTTATTTCTCCCCTTTTATATTAAATTGAATAAATTTTACTAAATTTAGTCTGTTAACCATTTCAGAGTATTTACATAATGATGAACGTTGCTCAAGGGAGACTGTTTTGCCTAGTCTGCCAGGGTCTGAGGTACAGGACAGCTGTGCTCTTCTCGGTTCCTGTTAATGTTGTCTCACTCTGCTTAGCGTGCCAGATTTAACTTCTCATCAGATTTCATTTCCTATTATGGTACTGGAGACTGAATTTCTCCTGCTGAAAAGCCATCAGGTTAATCACAGAACCACAGAATGGTTGAGGCTGGAAGGGACCTATGGAGGTCATTTAGTCCAAACCCCCTGCTCGAGGAGGGTCACCTAATGCATACTAGACAGGATCGTGTCCAGGTGGGTTTTGAATATCTCCAAYGAAGGAGACTCCACGGCCTCTCTGAGCAACTTGTTCCAGTGTGCTGTCCATCTCACAGCGAAGAAGTTCTTCCTTATATTCAGATGTAACTTCCTGTTTTTCAGATAAAGAAATTAAGCAGATAAAGGAATTCAAGTAACTTTTTCATTTTCAGCTTTGCCAGTAAGCTGTTGAGTCACCTCGTCAAAGTCACTTCATGCATTTTGTCTCCTTGTTCTTTGTCTTTCTTATACAGTCACGAGCTCTTCAGCTCCAGCTGTTTAGACATTATCTCCATCACAGACGTCAATGGTAATTTTACTGTTGGCTTTAATGAAAGCTCAAAGGGCACAACACTTTGGTTGTTTTGGAAGAAATTCTGCAGTTTTGATTTTTTTTTGCTCCTTTGCTGAAATTGCTCTTCTTTAAAACAGGAAGTTGTACCTCATGAAGATGAGTTCCAAATAGAGGTGAAACTGATCTTTTCTACCAAAATTAAGACATTCCTCCTCATACTGGCCTTTTCTCATGCTTTCAAMAATGAATCCTCTTTTAAAGAGTTATTTCAAAATTTTTTTAAAAAAAATCWTTTCCTGAGACAGGGCTTTTTCAGCACGACAGAAATATTTGATTGCTCAGTTACAAAATGAAATCTCTTTTAAACTAATGCATGTCTTCAAAGGTCTTCAACTCTAGTGTTTTCAAAAAAATTTTCCTGACAATCAGTACAATTTCTAATTTAACAGTGATGATGCTTTGGGTTTTTAATCTTCCATTGACCAAAACAGAGACATATTTTAAGCATTTAACAAAAATTTGTCCTTGCGGATTAAATTTCAACCTGTTGCTTTCTRTTGTTCTAGAAGAGGAGAAGAATTTATTCTGGGAGTTTACAAGCTTGTTCTCCTCCCTCTCTTCTTGTTCCTGCCAGGAGATAGGAAAACAAACAATCTGAAATCTGTTAAGATTTCAGATAACCTGATGATTCAATTCTGGCAGCATCAGCGGCTCAGGGGTAGTTAAGCGAACTGGTRTCACTAGAGAGCAGAGCTGTGTTCCTAACCCTAGCATCATCCAAAGCAAAACTAAGTACTTCATTCTTGTCTCTAATTGTCTGAGATAATGTAAAGCGATTTCCAGCAATAGAGAATTTATCAGCAAATTCTTTTCCTTTTTTCTCTTACTTTTTTTTTTTTTTTTTT
>NW_028185994.1:573863-630973 GCF_003343005.1 Rhea americana | reverse complement strand
TAGAAGAAATGCTTCCAAATCACAGGCTGGTTGACTGGAATGGAGTCTAACTACCACATGTTATTGCCACATGATGATTCATGTAAGTTTTTTGTGAGATGTTAATTCTTACACTTAATCTGGCTTGAAAAAAAAGGAAATAATAGTTTTTCTGTTCTTTCTTTACACTTGATTGTCTTCATCTTTGTAATAAAAACATTCATTCAGTAGGTCTGAGGCCACTGGATAATCATTCACAAGACTCTAAGTCTTGTGCCTGTTGACAAGTTTGTCTGTAATACCTTCATCCACTCATACATTATTTAAGGCCAATAATTCAGATGTAATACTGTACAAAGCATGACAATCTGAACCACATTTATTACCATATACAAGAATCAATTCTGTCTTCCAAACTTAGATTGCCAAATACAGGCTTAATGTTATTATCTATCTGTTCTTCTTCTTCTGTTCTATCTTGCCTCCYACTCACTGATCCCATTCGCTAGCCTAATCTGTAGTATCTATGCTATCAGTCATCCAAGTCTTCTTTTTTCACATGCTGCAACWGCTTTTTAACATCACATTTGGCTGTGGCTGAAGTAAAATATTTATTTCATTACCATCTCACAATATAAATATTTGTCCATCTTGTACTCAGAAAAAAAWTGTTTTTGACCACTTCTAGACAATTTAGTGTTAACAGTTCTGCAACATCTGTTTGACACCAGAGCAACATGATTGTTAGGACTATTTTTTCTTGATGCATTTTAAAACAGAGCTCATGTTATTACCTTTAATTCTGCCAGTTCTGAAGTACTGCTTCTGCTCATGTTCTTCTTTAAAAATTTCTGTAATTTTTATCATCTTGATTGTATGATTCATTTCCAATTCCAGGAACAACAGAATCACAGAATCGGTAAGGTTGGAAGGGACCTYTGGAGATCATCTAGTCCGAACTCCCTACTCAAGCAGAGTCACCCAGAGCATCTTAGATAGGGTTGGATCCAAGTGGGTTTTGAATATCTCCAGAGAAGGAGACTCCACAACCTCTCYRGGCAACCTGTGCCAGTGCTCCGTCACTCTCACGGTGAAGAAATTCCCCCTCATGTTCAGGCAGAACTTGAAAAAAAAGAGCTTGTCCCCGTCCCCTTGACACCCTCCCTTCAGGTACTTGTACACATTGATCAGATCCCCCCTCAGTCTTCTCTTCCCCAGGCTGAACAGGCCCAGCTCTCGCAGCCGTTCCTCATAGGGCAGATGCTCCAGCCCTCTGATCATCTGTGTAGCCCTATGCTGGACTCTCTCCAGCAGCTCCAGGTCTCTCCTGTAGTGGGGAGCCCACAACTGGACACAGTATTTGAGATGTGGCCTCCCCAGGGCTGAGGAGAGAGGCAGGATCACCTSCCTCAACCTGCTGGCAACACTCTTCCCAAAGCACCCTAGGATACAATCGGYGTTCTTGGACTCAAGGGCACATTGCTGGCTCATAGTCAACTTACTGTCCACCAGCACTTCCAGGCCGTTCTCTGCAAAGCTGTTTTCCAGCAGGAAACTAACCAGCCTGTACTGCTGCATGAGGTTACTCCTCTGTAGCTGCAAGACCCTGCACTTGCCATTGTTGAACCTCATGAGGTTCTTCTCCGCCCAGCTTTTCAGCCTGTCCAGGTCTCTCTGAATGGCAGCACAGCCCCGTGGTGTATCAGCCACTCCTCCCAGCTTGGGATTATCAGCAAACTTGCTGAGGAGGCACTCTGTCCCTTCATCCAGGTCATGGATGAAGAAGTTGAACAAGACGGGACACAGTACTGAGCCCTGGGGAACTCCACTAGCTGTAGGTCTCCAACTRGAGTGTGTGCCACTAAGCACAACTGTCTGAGCTCTGCCTTTCAGCCAGTTCTCAAGCCACCTCACAGTCCACTCCTCTAACCCACACTTCCTGACTTTATCTCGGAGGATGTAATGGGACACAGTGTCAAAAGCCTTGCTGAAGTCAAGGTACACAACTTACACTGCTCTGTCCTCATCTGCCTAGCCAGTCATGCCACCATAGAAGGCTATCAGACTGGTTAATCCTGAGTTCCCCTTGGTGAATCCATGCTGACTACTCCTGATCACTTTCTTCTCCTCCATATGTCTGGAGATGACATCCCGAATGAGCTGTCCCACCACCTTCCAGGGATGGTGGTGAGGCTGACCAGCCTACAGTTGCCTGGGTCCTTTTTTTTTCCCCTCCTTTTTGAAGCCTGGAGTGACAYTGGCTTTCTTCCAGTCCTCAGGCACCTCTCCAGTCCTCCACGATCTTTCAAAGATGATGGAGAGCAGCCTGGCAACAACATCTGCCAGCTCTCTCAAAACTCGTGGGTGCATCCCATCCAGGCCCATGGGTTTGTGGATGTCAAGCTTGCCAAGAAGATCTCTAACCCGATCCTGCTCAGCCAAAGGAAAGTCTTCTTTTCTCCTGACTTTCTCCCGTGTCTCCAGGCTCTGGGATTCTTGGGAGCTGCTCTTAGCAGTGAAGRTTGAGGCAAAGAAGGCATTCAGTGATTCTGTCTTCTCTTTATCCTTTGTCACCAGGGCYCACACCCCATTCAGCAGAAGGCTCACATTTTCCCTAGTCCTCCAGTCCTCCTCTTGMTACTGAGGTCTTTGAAGAAGCCCTTCTGGTTGTCCTTGACATCCCTTGCCAGACTTAATCCCAAGTGGGCCTTAGCCTTCCTCGCTGCATCTCTACATACTCTGACAACATTCTTATAATCCTCCCAAGTGGCCTGTCCCCTCTTCCACAGTCTGTGTACTTCTTCTGTTTGAGTTTTGCCAGCAGCTGCCTGTTCATCCATGCAGATCTCCTGCCCCCTTTGCTGGACTTCTTTCTCCTTGGGATGCACCACTCGAGCTTGGAGGAAGGGATGCTTGAATACTAGCTGGCTCTCCTGGACTCCCCTTCCTTCTAGGGCCTTAACCCATGAGATTCCTCCAAGTAGGTCCCTGAAGAGCCCACAGTCTTCTCTCTTGAAGTCCAGGGTTGCCATCCTGCTTATTGCCTTACTTCTTCCCTGCAAGATCCTGAACTCCACCATCTCATGGTCACTGCAGCCAAGGTTGCCCCCAACCTTCACATCTCTAACCAGTCCTTCTTTGTTGGTTAGTACAAGGTCCAGCAGGACACCCTTCCTCGTAGACTCCTCCACCACTTGTGTCACAAACTTATCATCAATGCTCTGCAGGAGCCTCCTGGAGTTTTTGTGCCAATCTGTGTTGCAGATATCAGGGTGGTTGAAGTCTCCCATGAGAAATGGGGTCGGTGATAATGAGACTACTTCCAGCTGTCTGTAGGTCTCATCGATGACTTCATGTTAGCCTGCCCTTTGATCTTCACCCATAAGTTCTCGACTGCCTCTTCCTCCATCCGTAGGCAGAACTCAATTCATTCCAGTTGCTCTCTCAGACAAAGAGCAATACCACCACCTTCCCTTTCTGGCCTGTCTTCCTAAAAAGCACACAGCCATCCACGACAGCATTCCAGTCATGTGAGATATCCCACCACGTCTCTGCAAYTGCAATGAGATCATGGCCCTGCGACATCACACCGATCTCCTATTCCTCYTGTTTATTCCCCATGCTGCGTGCATTGGTGTACAGGCTTTTCAGAGAGGTAGTCGTGCATGCAGACTTCCCCCGAAGGGTGTAAGGGGTCCCCCATAGCCATGTCTCATGTGCACATCCCCAGCTGCATAACACATTGGAGGGCCCCCAACCCAAACTGTGTTTTACTGACTACCCTCTCTMTATATAATTCTCCCCTTCCCCCTTCCTACCTCGTTTAAAGCCCTCTTTACCAGGCTGGCCAACCTGTTGGCAAAGACACATGTGCCCTGCTTAGTGAGGCGAATTTCATCTCTGATCTCCAAACAATGTCCCATGATCATAGAAACCAAAACCATGTTGYCAATACCAACAGTGCAGCCAGTWGTTAATTTGGATAGTTCGTCTACTCCTCCTCCCATCCCTCCCCCTAATTGGCAGGACCAAGGATAAGACCACCTGGGCTTCCAGACCCTTGACCACTAAGCCCAAAGCCCTGAAGTCTTGCTTGATTGTTTCCAATTTGCTCTCCATATCATTAGCACCCACATGAAAGAGCAGCAGAGGGCAGTAGTCTGATCAGTGGACAAGCCTTGGCAGCCTTTCAGTCACATCTTGTGTCTGCGCCCTTGGCATACAGCAAACGTCTCTAGAGCAAGGGTCAGGTCGGCAGATAGGTGCCTTCATCCCCTGCAGCATGGAGTCACCCACTGCAACCACTTGTTGTCTCTTCTGAGTATTAACGCAAGGCACAGAGTCTGACAGCCCAGTTGCTTCCCTTGAAGTCAGGTCCAGGTCCTCCTCATCCTGGAGGGCATTAAATCGATTGTTCACCTGTAAGTCCAAGTCTACAGGAGGATTAGGGGCCTCTCTTCTTCTGTGAGAAGCAGCTAGGTTCCAGCCTTGTTCTACAGTGCTGTGCTGAACTATTTCACTCTGCATAGAGCCTTCCAGCAGCTCCCCTGCTGCAGGGGACTGGGACTGCTGAAGCAGTGCGGTCTCCAAGAACACCCTGTCTATCTCCTGCTCACTTTCTCGGATGCTTCGCAGTCAGCTGATTTCAACCCACACCTCCTTGACTTGACGACACAAATTGTCAACAACAGCACACCTCTTGCAGGAGGGCTGACTATCAGTCCAGGCCTTCTGGAGAGGCCCCAAGCACTCCCTGCAGCCTGAGAAGTGAAGAGCTGCATCTGTCATTAGAGGGTCTCTACGGGCTGAAGCTTCTGACACAGTTGATGCAGCAATTACAACAGCTACAGGCTAATGTGCTTTGCAGCAAGTTATGACCACGTTTGTGAAAGTGGGCACTACTAGGACTGGAAAAAAGTAAAGATGTCTTCTTGCACCTAATAACGCTCCTCCTGAGTGACCTGTGCATGAACTGCTGCGTCTGCTTGCTACCTCTGTTAGCTGCACATTCCTCATTATTGTAGTGTGTTTACTATTTTGAATGGTGATTTTTGTTACTTCTAAGGTTGTCAAGGTTCTTTCTATAACACAGTATGCACCTGGTAAAATTTTTCTAAAATGTTTAAAAGTTTTTAAGTGCTTAAATATGGTCTTCAGGCTTATTGCATACGTCACGCTTTTGAACTTTGTAATTGCACCCACAGAAAATACTAAATAGATGTTATTTGATTGTTTAAATTCAGCTTTGCAAACAGCAAATACACTTAAGCCATGATCAGTTCCACCCAAAAACTACCTTTTAATATGAGATCAATTCCTTTTTATCTGTTGAGACAAGGTCTAATATAGAATTCCACTGAGTGAAGGCAACATTTCTTGAGCTAAGAAAAATATTTCCAAGGATGCTTTTAACACTGGTAGTAGGAGTCTTGCAATATATGTCATTTCAACTGAACTTCCCCATGACAATGCAGATTGTTTTCTATGCTTTCTAGATAACTGTTTAAGGCTTCTAAAGAGCTGGCTGGCTGTTCTCTATTTCAGTATGGTTAGTTATAGCAGACAAAAATTTACAGCCTCTTGTGCACAGTGTGAGAATGTCAATTCATAAGTGTTCAGCTACCAGCATCTCATAGAAAGGTAACGACTTTTTGGATGGGGATTTTCATCCTTCCTTCCCTTCCTCCCTACTCTGTCTTCTCTAAGTAGCTTATACCAAACTCACAGTCCGTTCACACACACCTTCTCACCATACTACAATTCCCACACAGTGGAATTGACTCTTAAAAAGAAGCACTATCTGCTTTTCCAGCCTTCAGACAAGCTCCCACCATTGCTGCAGGAGCATTAAGAACATGCCTCCTCGCTGAGCTTCTGGGTACGTTGCTTCCCTCTTCCTTGTGCCCAGCCTCCAGTACTGGCCAAAACATGATGAGGAGATCCAACGATTTTCTCATTTCCTACTCACTTGTTCTGAGGGATTATCAAACCCTGAGCTCCTTTTCTCCTATCACCCACAGGGCTACACTTGGGAAGATCTCACACATCTACTATTCTCATTATCCAGTCTATGGGCACATACCTCAGCATTACTCAGCCTTATTCCCACTGTAATAGGGCACCTTCTGCTTCTTCCTGTGCTCCTTCTTAGCGTACCTGCAGAAGTAGGAATGTATTTCCAYGCCCAGCAAGGAACTACAGCTCCAGAAGTGTACATAGTTCGCCACAGGTGCCCTAGAAATCAGATGCCGAGTGGAGAATTCTGTAAGTGGCACCAGTGGAAGGTCTAACTGGGTTTGACCTTATTACTCTTCACCTACAGATAGAGGACATCCCTGCCACCACTTACACACATGTTTAATTTCCTTCTTTACCCAAGGAATGCTTTTAAATCTTGGCTTAACTGCTGTATAGCACTCCTTTAATTGAATGTAAATTAGGAAAATTTAAGTTATGACTCAAAGAGACAAAGGTCAGAGATAAGACTGTTGACTCTAAAAGAAAAAARGGAAGGAAGAAAAATCGTAATACAGGCTGTGTGATAAGCAGTCATGGAGCAGAAAACCTGGTATCTTAGGCTATCAAATCCAGAAACACCGCTGTCTACACAGACACAAGGAGTTTATATATCCACACAAAAAGCAATTCAAAGCCTTCTCATCTACAGCATCGACAATATCCATGGCAAACAGCCTGCCATTTTTCCTGAAGAATATTTACATTGGCTGAGTACAAAGAATCAAGAAAATACAAGTTCTTACAGAATGAGAATCTGAACAGAACATCTGGAAGAGTTTTTTCTGCACCAGGTTGGGGACGAGGGTGGTGGAACAGGAATAACACAAATGAAATGAAAGAAAGGGAAAATCAGTCTTCAAAGATAAAAGATAAAAATGTTGTGATTAGGATAACAGTATCATTGTTCCTGTATTAATCTGTAAATTTGCATTTAAGCAAGTTAAATACTGTAGGAAATTTTCTGTGTTATTTAAGAGCTCTAAATGAAATTGTCAGCTACTTTAATTTGTAGATAGTGTAATGTGTGTTTTTAAGTCAAAAAAATGTGCATGTATTATCTTGTTTAAGATTATAATCAGCAACCTACTGTGACTTTGAATTAAATGGGATTGTAATTTTTTCCTTTGGCTTCCTTTTTCAGTGAGGCATCTAAGCATGTGACTTCACTCATGTTGCTTCTGTGCAATAGTAAYCATTTTCTTCTCTGCTTTGCTGTGGGTGGGAGCAAGAGGGTGGCATGGGATCCAAATGTGATAGGCTCAGAAGAAGATTTTTGTTTTCTCTTTTGCTGTGGTCTGTGATGCTCTTCACAACGAGATAACTTCTTAAATGACCAATATGTAGCCTCAGAAATGGGAAATAAGTGTGATGGATTTGTTAAGGTCTGCTGTCATCATTAGAACAGCGATCTGGCAGAATCATTAACGTCATTCCTTTACCACCGAGTTTTCTGCTTTTATCCATGGTAAATGCCTACCTGCCAGCTAAAGGAAATGGGCTGAATGCAGGAGTCAAGCAAAGCTTTAGAGTATCACAGATCAATTTTTCAAGCAGCATAGTGGAAACCACCCACCTGGTCCAGGCTCTCATATGTCTAGTCCACAACTAATCCCTGAATCTGATTTTCTTCTTGTGTTAGCACACCCAGATTGCAGTGTCTGCAGGTCAGGGAGATCCCTAACACCAAGGGAATGCTGCACTTCCCACGTGGGAGTGTGGAAACAAGAGGAATGATCTCATAGCCCTGACATGGACAAATGCTGGAACCAGAAGCTGAGGTGCTACTGATCCAGCTGGCCCTCTTCTCCAGGCAGCATTGAAGGTGAATTAATGCCAGCTTCAATGTGTTACTTAACTTTTCACTGTCACAAAAGCAGCTCCATAATTTCCCTTTTACAAAGCATGAAGCTTCTTACTAGGGTGGCACTCATTCTGTTTTGCAGCTTGTTAAAGCACTGTGACTTTTGAATTGCCCCAAAAYTGGCACCCCAAAACAAGGACCTAGCCTGTAGGTTCTAACCATGAAAGATTTTAGCCAGTACAATCAGAATTATATCGCATTTGGGACTGGCAGTTCTCACAGGAGGAGGTGCCGCATTCAGCAGCACCATCACCAGAAAATATAGTGATTATCTGATTTAACCAGATCTTTGAAGCCAGTCCTATGTATTATTAATCAAAACCATGATAAATCAGTTCCATGTAGCCTTTTGTTTAGTTCTACACTAACTCATAAATTAATCTGTTTACACAGTCATCCAATGATGCAGCTTCTTGATTTTTCATTCACACTGAGAAGTCGTTCATTGTGCCCCTGAGCACAGTAAAGCAAGAGAGACTGGGCTCCTCCTAGTAAGACATATGTGCTTTTATAACTGTTACTCCACTTAGTGAACACTGCAGAGCTTCCAGGTTTGATTTTAATTAGAGGAGCCGTGACATTTTTAATACCTTTTTAAGCACCTGCCTTACTGCATCATCGTGATGCTCTGATTAGAAAAGACACAGGAAAATGGAACTGACTAGTTTTGTGGTAAGATAGCTTCATTAGGAAAAGCACTAGTTTTGTCCTGTGGGGTTCCTACCAAATTCCATCAAAGTCATGCTTATGCAGTGCTAAAGCCTTCAACTTTTTATTTTAGGCCTCTTTGCTAGAATCTTATGCAAATATATATGTGCGCAACAGCACAGGATTTAAAGGGGATTGCTTCTGAGTCATCATTGAGTAAATAACAGGAAAACTCTTAATAAAGCAAATAAATATATTGTGTATCCAAAGCTCTCAAGGCTTATGTGTGAAATGTGGGAACAGATTTCATGCTGATTGCCGCTACCAGGGCAGATAGGGTACATACAGAGGCCTCCTTTACCCTGCCCCCAGGAAATCAATGCCTAGATCCCTAATTCCATTCCACATCAGGCTGAGGAAACTGCTGAATTTCTAAATCTAATTTTTGAATTAAAAAAATCAAATTTATTTCTAGACCACTTCAGACCTCTAATTAATTTACTTATTTAGCCGTGCAGGAAATGAAACACTGTCAGTCAAATGAACAATTTCATTAGGCAAAAAGTATAGTTTTTCATTTCTGAGCATTTCTACTCAAATGAGCTAACAGCTCCCAGAAGACAAGTACCTTTCATAGGGTCACTGTTATGATGGTGTGCCTGTTCCTACCGCTCCTTCATTAAGACACTTGCCAAGATACTTGTTGTTGAACTGGGCAGAGAGGACCTTTGAACTGCAATCTCATGCCAGTGCTTTAAGCACTGTCTCTGTCTTCCTCAGTAATACACTGGAACATCACCTGAAAAGCACCAGGGACACAAATCCCTGCTCAAATCCCTGTGACTGCAAACAATAAAGAATCAAAGTGTGAAATGTGTTAGAAAATATAACATCACTGAGTCTGGAACATTTTGCATAGAAACTTTCATCAATTGTACAGTTTCATAACTGCATTAAGCAGAACTATATTCGTTTATCAAGTCCAGACTCTTCATTATTGCTAGCTACATGCTCTTGCTTCTTGCGAAGTGGCACCTCTAATGCTGATACAGTGATGTGGATCACTAAATTGAAAACAAAGCAAAGACAGAAAGTTTTCAGAGAGATTAGTTCCCAGACCTGACAGAGTGCAGGAGTACCGAATCTAAGGCAAAATTTCCAGAGAGCTGTGAAGACCTTGCATTGTTTTCTTGGTCTGATGCATCTACAACAGTACTAAGTGGTACAGGGCAGCCCTAATAAAGATCCCTATGGTGACTTCCTAGTATTCAAAAGCCCAGATTTCTAGCGAGAAGCAGCTAAATTTTGTCGGAGAAAGCTGCCCTTTGGAAACTCAAGATCAGTCACTAGGAGGAGAAGAACATAGTCCTTTTTTTAATCTGATTTTCATTTTTGAAAGCAGAGATAAAAAAATTACTTCAAACATTGATTGGCCATTTCATGTAAATGAAACAGTCAGAACAGGGGAGAGAAAAATCAACACAGACGTTAGCATGAGAGCCCCTAGGCCTCTCACTGTGTCCAAATCAGACTTCCTCATCAGGTATTCAACACAGAGACCTACTTGGCAGGTCTCAGCATGATCTATGCTTCTCAGTTCCTCCTCTAGAAGCTCCCTCCTTTCCAAAGATATAAGAAAAAGGTAAATGAAGAGCAAAAGCATACACCAGAACTCAGGGAATGCTTCAAAAGCACATACAGGCTATTGCCTCTTTTATTGAAGGAGACAGCATAGTTAGGAATGAAAACTGGCCCTCTAAATTTGGAAGAACAGCTTTGCAAGGGCTGGAAGACTGGCTGGCGTACGGATAGAAGGCACTGGTGTCATTCTTGGCTTATGAAGCACTGTCAAACTTCTCATAGTCCACCAAAACAGGCCTGCCTCTGTTAAACAGCCTCAGGCAGGCAGCGGTCTACATGGGGTCAGGGAACTGTTCTCTCAGATTTTCAGAAAGCTCTGCACTTTGTATAAGGCTTTGTGGACGTCTGAGCACACCTCAGAAACATCTCTTTCTACTAGTRCTTTAAATCTTTGCATCTATCTGCCCTGTCAKAGCTGTCCAGGAGCAAAAAAAAACTGTAGGTAAGAGTTATGGTAGTAGCAAGGATGCCGTCAAGCAGATAGAGAATATTATTGATGTCTTGCTCTCATAAAACTCCCAGACCCAGTTCCAGAGCAAATTCCAGCTAAATTCAAATCACAGACTTGTATTTCCAGGCAGAGTTAAGTTCCCAAGCTATATGACACTGATTCAAAAGGGGCATGGGGCAAAAAGTGCTTCCACGTCATTTAACTTGACATCGACTGCCACAAGTGGAGGTGTTGTCCTTAACTTCATAACAAGTAGTTTTTTAGTTTTCTCCCTTCTCAATGAAATTGACACTTCCTTCAAAATACAGGGCATGAGAAGTGTTATTACAACATCAGAGCAAAGAAAACATGAAGATATCAAGTGTGAATTTTCTAGTAGGGTATGCAGCAGGACCAAGCACACAGACATGATGAAACTGAGCCTCTGCTTTTCTGCAGTAGTCCTGYTGATCTGTTTATGCTCTAAATGGGTAAGTTCAGTGACGGGCAGGAGAACAGGTAGGAGAGGTGCCYGAGGACTGGAAGAAAGCCAGTGTCACTCCAGGCTTCAAAAAGGCGGTGGGGAAAGAAGGACCCAGGAGGATAAAGGCCACTCAGCCTCATCTCCATCCCCAGAAAGATGACGGAACCRCTCATCTTGAATGTTATCTCCAAGCACATGGAGGAGAAGAAGGTGATCAGGAGTAGTCAGCATGGATTCACTAAGGGGAAAATGTGCTTAACCAATCTGATAGCTTTCTATGTTGGTATGACCGGCTGGGTAGATGATGTGAGAGCAGTGKAAGTTGTGTACCTTGACTTCAGCAAGGCTCTCAACACTGTCTCCCATTACATCCTCCTAGGCAAGCTCAGGAAGTGTGGTTTAGATGAGTAGACACTGAGGTGGACTAACAACTGGCTGAAAGGCAGAGTTCAGATGGTTATGCCCCGTGGTGCAGAGTTAGGTTGGAGGTTTGTGGCTAGTGGAGTTCCCCAGGGCTCAGTCCTGGGTCCCATCCTGTTCAACTTCTTCATCAATGACACGGATGAAGGGACAGAGTGCCTCCTCAGCACATTTTCTAATGCTACCAAGCTGGGAGGAGTGGTTGATACACCTGAGGGCCATGCTGCCATTCAGAGAGACCTGGACAGGCTGGAGAGTTGGGCGGAAAGAAACCCCACAAAGTTCAATAAGAGCAAGTGCACRGTCCTGCACATGGAGAGGAATAACTCCATGCTCCAGTATAGGCTAGAGACTGACCTACTGGAAAACAGTTCTGCAGAGAAGGACCTGGGAATTCTGGTGGACAACAAATTGGCTATGAGCCAGCAGTGTGCCCTTGAGGCCAATAAGGCCAGTGGTATCCTGGGGAACATTAGGATAAGTACTGCCAGCAGGTCAAGGGAGGTGATCCTGCCCCTCTACTCTGCCCTGGGGAGGTCACTTCTGGAATACTGTGTCCAATTCTGGGCTCCCCACTACAGGAGAGACATGAAGCTACTGGAGTGAGTCCAGTGTAGGGCTACAAAGATGATCAGAGGGCTGGAGCATCTGCCCTWTGAGGAATGGCTGTGAGAGCTGGGCCTGTTTCACCTGGGGAAGAGAAGACTGAGAGGGGATCTTATCAATGTCTACAAATACCTTAAGGGAGGATGTCAAGAGGATGAGGCCAGACTCTTTTCAGTTGTGCCAGGCTACAGGACAAGAGGCAACAGGTACAAATTGAAACACAGAAAGTTCCACCTGAACATGAGGAAAAGCTTCTTTCCTGTGAGAGTGACAGAGCATTGAACTGGTTGCCCAGAGAGGTTGTGGAGTCTCATTCTCTGGAGATATTCAAAACCTGTCTGCATGTGATCCTGTGCAGCATGTTCTAGGTGACCCTGCTTGAACAGGTTTGGATTAGATAATCTCCATAGGCCCCTTCCAACCTCAACCATTCTGTGATTCTGTGATTCTGTGATACTGTAGAGGCAAGACCCCTCCTGTTCTCTGAAGAGTGTAGAAAGGGTTGTGTTAGGTGAAAAAATGAGGGAAGCTTGGAAAACCACACCCAGGAGAAATGATAAGGGGGAAAATATTGTCCTCATATACCCTGCTACACCCCCAGTAGCAGGCAAGTTGTCTTACCCAGACTCCAGTATATTCAAGAAAGACATTTGGCTACTTCAGTACCGGCCTACTGCTGGCCCACAGCCCACAATGGGGCCTGTAGTCTAGCAAGAAGAAGTCAGATTTACTCACGACTGTCTGAAAGCCAGACTAACAGGCAGGGCAAAGAGCTCCTGAAGCTATCTTAGACCCTAAGAAAGGTCATATGAATTGGGAGAGGAGCATAAACACACTTCCTCCTTTTCCAGCTTTAACTGTAGGAAACAAGAGCCTACAGGGAATTAAGATGTGCTGACAACTGCAGGCAAAGGCTACGGGAGAATCATAATCAAAGCATACCCTAAACTTTCTCATGCTACCCCATGCCTGAACTTGGATCTGGCCTCCTATCAATCCTTCCTCAGCAAGCATGTGACATTAGGTTTCGCTCAGCTGGTTAGAGTCTGGTGCTAATAATGCCGAGGTCACAGGTTCAATTCCTGCATGGGCCACTTGTTTGAGGGTTGGACTAGACGATCTCCAGAGGTCCCTTCCAAATTTACTAATTCTGTGATTACTAATTATCCCTGACAGTCCTAAATCCCAGGCAGCTGAAACTGAATGTAATGTCAGATCAGATGCAGAGCTCTGTGGTGAGGCTAGCACAAAATCACTCTGTGATCTTGCTCCAAGCAGCAGCCTTTCAAAGTATGTTTGGCTCTGATGACCTTCAACAGCAAAGAACAATGCACCTATTTGCTAAGTCATGAAAGCATCAGACTGCATTCTCAAGTAGGTGCAACTCCTTCAGTCTCATTAAGTCCTAGTGAGTTATCTCATCATAGATCATTCAAGGCTCAGAAAACAAATGGCCAATGTAAGAGACATTATGTGGTTAATGTCTTATTTTAAGAAGTAATGACAGCTCTTTGGCTGCAGCAGAAAGGGAATGGACCTTTAAATCCTATTTGGTGACCTTCATAGTCCTTGAATTAGCTTGACATAAAGAAAAGAATCAACAACGGTACAAGTCCTCCCCTTGCCATCTAACTTGTAAGGTAGGAAAAAAAAAGAAGTTACATGAAAAAGTGATGTAGCTGTACTTATTACAGGAAATGGTACTGATTAAATTACTCGCACATTATCATTTACATTTCAAGACTGACACAAGCAGCATGACTCAGGACAGAACAGTCTACCTTTGAAGACTACATGAACAAAAGAATTGGGGAGAGCATGTCGGAAGGAAGCCAAAGGTCTTCCAACCACTCAGCTACATTTCATACTATCCTTGCCACCACGAGAAAATARTACACAGTGGTTGTATATAGTGTTTCTGCACAGAAACAATGCTCTGTAAAGATACGATAGCACTTCACAGGTCACACATTCTTGTTCTGCAGTGTAGTCAGCCAGGGGAAAAAAAAAAAAAGAAACACGTGTTGAAGAAAGGGAAGCTGTACTGTGCGATTAGGCAATAAATTGCATTCAATTACTGCCTTATCATGTCTCCTGTTCTCTGGGTGGTATCATAGGCTAAAAACCTCTGGGGGAAGGGAGAGATATATTGAAAGGTTGTTTAATATGAACAGAGGATACTAGTTTCCAAGCAGATCTCCTGATAATGGGGCATCCTGGACCAGAAGTGTAGAGTGGGGTGGGAGAAGACAGAATGGCATTGCCTACATAATGGTAATGTCTGGCTGAGAATCACACAGACGCTCAGCTGCAATGATGCTGGATGAGAACTTGAAAAATGCCTTTTATTGTGATCCACTGTTCCTGCTTTTCCAAGCAGCTGAGACAAATAACTGGCAATAATATTTCGACAAGCCGCATCCAGGAAGGCCTGTGATGCCACTCAGATGTCCCAACCAGCTAAACTCCAGCACTGATCACTGTATCTCATCTGCTTTTGACTCAGAAAATGTTTATTTTGCACTCAGTCCCAAACAAGTAGATGAATCCACCCAGTCCTATGCTTGCAATGTGTGTGGGTTTTGCTGGCCAACTTGGGGAGAAAAATGTTGATGAAGCAAGGAGTTCAGCTGAAGGACCTTGCAGGACACTTCAGTCAGTGCKTAAGAGTAAAAAAGGCTGCATTTTACGAGATATTTGTAACTCCAGAAGCATTACCCAGTGGAACATAGTTAGCAAGTATCCAAAGTGACATCTACTGGTGTAGATTTGGATTAATGTAGAACATAGGAATATAGTTAGAGTAGGACAGCGGCATGAAGAAGCTGAGTAATGAGCCCAGAAAAGGTATTGTTGGGAAATCAACAAACAGCTGTATACTGAACTGGCTGAGTTCTAAATAATTGAACCTTTAACTATTTTGGAGGTGAGGGGGGAGGGGAGAGAAATCAGTTTGCTTATTAGTTGCAATGGCCTGCTAATGGGGCCTTTCCTTCTTGAGTTTTAAAAATGTCCTGAAACTGCAGAGCAGGGAGGATCAATGCAACTTTTTCCCAACAGAGAAGCTCTGTTGGTTTATGCCAGCAGACGAGACCTGGATCTCACATTTTTTTCAGACCGCCTATTCTATATCTTGTGGATGGTTGATTCATGAAGATGAAGACATATTGCATTCCCTGGGACTTCCAAAAGAATATAAAAATTAATCTGGAGGGGTTAGCTAAAAAGAAATTCCCTAAAAACAGTTCAAGGATGACTATGCTTAACACAGACTCCAGAGCTCCTTGGCTGATACGTGGATCTGTCTTTTTTGCTGAAATGCACCTCTCAGAGGCAGCGTTCTCGCCCTCACTCTTCAACGGAGACTGCTGAACTTAGGCACAGACAACTATGTAACTGCTTGGGACACAAGCCGTGGTGAGAGGGAGGCCTGGTAGAGTTGGAATCACTTTGTTCCCCGGATGTCTCTGAACGCCAGAATGAAAATGACTTGAAGGCTTATGCTGCCCTTCACTCAACCTGCAAATGTCCTCTCCTTTGTCTACGCTTGGCCTTAATCCAGCTCCCACTGCCCTCAGTAACCAGTGCATCAAACGTGTCCAGAACACTAAACGCCTAGCTCACTGTCGTTGCAGGCTGTACCCGCAACAGTCTGTGATTTAGTTGCTTCTAGGMGTGCAATTCTTCTCTGTGCTCATCACCACTGGTGCTGTGACTGTTCACATGCAGCCCAGAACCCATTTTTCAGAACGCAAAATGGAATCCCTGTCCTGCAAAGCATCATGCCAGGAGTATCACAAGCAGGCCTACTGCTTTCTCTTAGCGGAGGGTTGACCCAGCTGTAAACACTCTGCACTGAGCTAAGATAAGCAAGGAATATTTTTTTGTTTCAAATTTTTTATTTCCATCAAATTAAGGAAATCTTTTGCTTGATTGATTTTTATCTAAAACTATCAAAAAACACCATAGAAAGAGTAAAAGACTCAAGTTAGTGATACCTCTCCATCTGGACAAAACACAGACATCTCTAAATTCCATTTTAAGGCATATACAGGGAGCAACTGTAGCTGGGACTTCACTAAATCACAAGTGCTGTATAAAAACTCACATCACTGGTGAAGTATCAGTGATTTAAAAGAGAAGAAGTTAGACAGGACATTTCTGTTCATTGAGATATTAATTTCAACTTTTGAGTTACAGAACAGGATTGACTACCAATGAAAACCTTGTCTTCATTTAAGATCCTTCAACTTTTGACATGTAGAGAATATAACTGTCACATCTTTACGGCTGTCTACAGCCCCTGATGAAGAATATACTATATATTTGTTCCACAAGAAAGAATATATCTTCAAAATTGGGTTTTCAGGCAGTGAAATTTCAGTTCGAGTAGAAATTTTTAAAGCCCTTGGCAATATCTGCACCTGAAGTTGGCCAAGAATAAAACATCCTTTGGATTTGCTAATGCTGGAGACTTTAGCTAACATCGTGAAGCTGTTTTACAGCAAAAAAGTTTTATAAAGGTTAAATTTGCCCTCCTGAACTTCCAGCTTATTGTGAAAGGTATGGTACTGCTGGAGAACACAGTTAAATTAAATCCTGGTCTTCCTCCGCTCTCAAGACAGGAATTTTACATCTCTGTGTCTGCTGCATATGCAATTACACAAATGAAATATTCAAAGTAAATTAATGTTGTGATGTTGCATGTTGTTATCTCACATAAGAATCTAGGGCTACAGGTACAGATCCTGACTGATTTTTTTTCTGTGTGATTCAGAGCCAAAAGTGAGTTCACCAATCAGTTTAAAAATCAAACTGTGTTATGGGAACACTTTGCTACTGCAGGGAACAAAGGCCCTAAATTACGACTTTTGAACTGCGAGCAACCCAAAAGTTCTCAATTTTCTAAATATGTATTCAAATACCACCCTCTTTAAACCATGAAAGATCTGGAAATTATAGAAGTCTTAATTATCTCAAAAGAATTGGAAAATCTTTGTGCTTTTCCTGGAACATGGGAATTTTCTCTCAATTTACAAATCATAATACTGGAGAGAATCTTATTTCCTAACTGATATTTTCAAAATGAATGGAAGCATTTAATAGCCCATTAAGAAGAATAGGAAGCAAGTGTTAATGGCATACATCCAGAGACAGAAGGACTTGAACTTCAACAGAATAAGGACAGCATGCTGTCCCATTGTATGATACACTGACAGCAGGAATGAACATCAAACACTAAACTTCATCATTTCCCTGTTGACAACAAAGGAACAAGGAAGCCTTCACAATTTATTACTACTTCATAGGGGCATGTCCTAACCAACAAAGAAGGACTGGTTAGAGATGTGAAGGTTGGGGGCAACCTTGGCTGCAGTGACCATGAGATGGTGGAGTTCAGGATCCTGCAGGGAAGAAGTAAGGCAATAAGCAGGATGGCAACCCTGGACTTCAAGAGAGAAGACTGTGGGCTCTTCAGGGACCTACTTGGAGGAATCTCATGGGTTAAGGCCCCAGAAGGAAGGGGAGTCCAGGAGAGCCAGCTAGTATTCAAGCATCCCTTCCTCCAAGCTCAAGAGTGGTGCATCTCAAGGAGAAAGAAGTCCAGCAAAGGGGGCAGGAGACCTGCATGGATGAACAAGGAGCTGCTGGCAAAACTCAAACAGAAGAAGTACACAGACTGTGGARGAGGGGACAGGCCACTTGGGAGGATTATAAGAATGTTGTCAGAGTACGTAGGGATGCAGCGAGGAAGGCCAAGGCCCTGCTGGAATTAAGTCTGGCAAGGGATGTCAAGGACAACCAGAAGGGCTTCTTCAAATACCTCAGTAGCAAGAGAAGGACTAGGGGAAACATGGGCTGTCTGCTGAATGGGGTGTGGGCCCTGGTGACAAATGATAAAGAGAAGGCAGAGTTACAAATCCAAGGGCCTGGATGGGATGTACCCATGAGTTCTGAGAGAGCTGGCAGATGTTGCCAAGCTGCTCTCCATCATCTTTGAAAGATCGTGGAGGACTGGAGAGGTGCCTGAGGACTGGAAGAAAGCCAATGTCACTCCAGGCTTCAAAAAGGAGGGAAAAAAAGGACCCAGGCAACTGTAGGCTGGTCAGCCTCACCTCCATCCCTGGAAGGTGATGGAACAGTTCATTCGGGATGTCATCTCTAGACATATAGAGGAGAAGAAAGTGATCAGGAGTAGTCAGCATGGATTTACCAAAAGGAACTCGGGCTTAACCAACCTGAGAACCTTCTCTTCTGGACTGACTGGCTGGGTAGATGATGTGAGAGCAGTGTAAGTTGTGTACCTTGACTTCAGCAAGGCTTTTGACACTGTGTCCCATTACATCCTCCTAGATAAAGTCAGGAAGTGTGGGTTAGAGGAGTGGACTGTGAGGTGGCTTGAAAACTCTCTGAAAGGCAGAGCTCAGAGGGTTGTCATCATTGGCGCAGAGTCTAGCTGGTGACCTGCAGCTACTGGCGTTCCCCAAGGCTCAGTACTGGGTCCCATCCATTACAACTTCTTCATCAAAGACCTGGATGAGTGGATRGAGTGCCTCCTCAGCAAGTTTACTGATGCTACCAAGCTGTCAGGAGTGGCTGACACACCTGACGGCTGTGCTGCCATTCAGGGAGACCTKGACAGGCTGGAAAGCTAGACATGGAGGAATCTCCTGAGGTTCAACAATGGCAAGTGCAGAGGGACCTACAGCTACGCAGAAATAATCCTATGCATCAGTACAAGCTGGGGGCTGACCTCCTGGAAATCAGCTCTGCAGAGAAGGACCTAGGACGGCAAGTTCTCTATGAGCCAGCAATGTGCCCTTGAGGCCAATAAGGCCAGTYCTGGGGTGCATGGGAAAGAGTGTAGGCAGTAGTTGGCAGAGGGAGGTGGTTGTGCTGCTCTCCTCAGCCCTGCTGAGGCCTCGTTTGGAGTACTGCATCCAGTTCTGGGCTCCCCAGCACAAGAGAGATGCGGAGCTACCGGGGAGAGTCCAGCATAGGGCTACAAAGACCATCAGAGGGCTGGAGCATCTGCCCTATGAGGAACGGCTGCGAGAGCTGGGCCTCTGTAGCCTGGAGAAGAGCAGACTGAGGGGGGATCTGATCAATGTGTACAAGTACCTGAAGGGAGGGTTTCAAGGCGATGGGGTTAAACTCTTTTCAGTTCTCCCATGTGACAGGACAAGAGGCAATGGGCAGAAACTGAACCACAGGAAGTTCCACCTGAACATGAGGGGGAATTTCTTCACTGTGAGAGTGACAGAGCCCTGGACCAGGTTTCCCAGAGAGGTTGTGGAGTCTCCTTGTCTGGAGATCTTCAAAGCCTGCCTGAATGCAACCCTGTCTAATGTGCTCTAGGTGACCCTGCTGAGCAGGGAGTTTGGACTAGATGATCTCTGGAGGTCCCTTCCAACTTTACCCATTCTGTGATTCTGTGATTCTATGAACTCAGCATTATTCTGCTACCAAGGCCTTAGCTACACAATGACTCTTATATAATTGCAGTTTGCATGCAGAAAACAACAACTTCTTAGAAGAAATTGGGATATAYCTTCAACTGTGTTTGGAATGTCTTTGATAATAAAAAATAATAATAACAAACAAACAAGCAAAAACGAACTAGACCTCCAAATGAGGAAATTCATTATGTTATTGTCGGAATCTGAATAGTACGCAGTAAATGAGGCTTGAGGCCTCACATTGTAGGAGATGGCAGAGATGAAATACTAAACATCTGCTTATCAACTGAACAGTCAGCCCCATTCTGTGCAATGGGAGAGCTAAGGTTCTTAGAGCAATAAGTAGTAAATGATCATGTAATTAAGGATTGTGCCACAGTCTTTACACAGCACCCAACAGGTCAATAAATTTGTAGGCAGCAACTTTAATTTTTCCAGCTCTTGAACCTTCTAGTTGGTACCTTACCATACATCTCATGTAGACTTTATGCTTAGCTGGGATGACAGAAGCCTTCATTATTGTAACTAAACCGTGGTCTTCTTCCCCACAGCACATAGGTATGGCTGGTCAAAGACAAACCAGACCAGAAATACTCCCCCATCTTACTCTGAGAATTCAGTATTTTTTCAGTCTCTCATAATGCGCCTGGACATAAGCAATAGCTACTGAAATACTGCATGCACTCTATTTCAAGTACRGTCTAAACTCAAACCTAAGTTTTGTCTTGAAACCACAGCATTTGGACAGAGGATCATGCTCTGGTCTTTTCTGGCTCAAACACACCACTGTGAGAAGTTTTGAGTTTTGAGTTCTTGCTACTTTTCAGCACAACCTCAGGCATGCCCACTCTCCAAAACATGCATAAGATTTGCACATAGCCAGACTACAGTCAATCCTATTGCAGCAAGGCCAGAGTCAACTGAACTAACCAGTTTAGCATTCAGCCCAGGACAGTGGACGCAAGGTGACTGTTGTAGCSTAAGAGGCTGGCAGACAGTATGGGTGTGAGGTTCTGCCCAGGCTAGCAGCAATATTTGGTATCCACAGCACCACTACGCAAGCACTGGCAACACAGTCTAGCCTACTGGGCATGAGGGCATCAAAGACTCCTCTGCAGTTCTTGCTACGATGACTGGTCTGGCACCTCTGGTACGTATCTCAGTTATTCTCTTCCCTTTTCAATTCAGAGATACTGAAGTGGCAGACAACCAGGGGCCCAGTTATATCAAAAKGTAAACTCTAGATATCATCCTTAAATATTAATTTTAAGCTGAAATGTTTCTTATATTTAAAAAAAATGGTTTCTGCACAATCCATTCATCTTCTTCTGTTCTTTGGTATGTCAAGTCTGGAAGACCAGACAGCTCTTCACAGCCAGGAACTCCTCGACTAACCGTCAACCACATTTCTTTCCAAGCTATCTGAGTTCCAAGGCCTTTTTCTATAAAACTTATTTCCTCTGAAATAAGGTCCTCTGAAGAGACAACCTTTACCTGGTCTTCAGTGTGAGGCAGAACTGTCTTTTTCCTCCATGTATCAATCTCTAAAAGCTAATGCATGATAACAATGTGTTCAACTATATTAAATTAAGCTAATTTTTCYGGAAAAGATTGTTCTGTACATTGCTTTTCAATTTCACTCTGAAACCCCATAATTATTTATCATTTTCCTTCTCAGGCTAGATTCTGACATTATAAGAATCAACCATTAGCTTCAATACAAGAGTCTGCTTCCTAACAGTTAAGTCCCACAAATAAACAAATCCCTCTTGTTTCAGGTTATTCCTCACTGACAAGAGGAAAGCTGAGAAACATGAGAAAATAAGTAGATTTGTCTCATTTTGTCCATAACCACAAAGAAAGCCTTAGAAGCAATATACTAAACAAAGAAGATTTTTTAGGCTCCATCTCTTAGAAACATGCTGAATGATAGCACTYCTTATAAACCAACAGTGCAAGCCTGATGAGCACCAACACAGAGATAGAAAAGCCTGTAAGGTCTGAAATAATATGATCACTTAACAGACTGTGGTAAAAACATTCACAGTTTTCTACCGTTATCTTCATTCTTTATTTCAATATTGCAGTTCTTTCAATGTGAGAAGTAAGCTCAATCGGGGGTTCAGCTCCAGGGACAGAGCACGAGATTAGAAAGTTCACTGCGGCAGAGCAATTACCTGGCTACAACCAGGTAGTCAGGGAACTGGTGCTAAATCAGTTGAAAATAGTAGTTCTCCACTGAGCATTAAGGGTTGTCCAGTGTGTACAGAATGCTACATGCCTACCTTGTCTCGAATCCCTTGTCTCATAACTTCTCTTTCAGCTTCCATTTTGGCATATTTGGCTTTCCTTTCCTCTTCTTCCTGCCTGAGAGCTTCTTGTCGTTCCTCTTCTTTCTTGGCAGCATCTGGGTCTTTTTCCTCATCCCCACCCAGCATCTTCCCCATGTCTTTGGTAGCCCCTAGAGAAAGCACATGAGAACGTCAACCCTGAAAGAACAGAGGAAAACCACTGCTATACCAGCTCTCCCTGCTCCCTCATGCTCAGGACCTCATTCCACTTCCCCTGCACCCTCCTCCATTCAGCAGGAGGTAAACTGCCCACACARGAAATAGGCAAGGACCAAGACTGACCATTCAGTGTGGATTACTTGGCACTAGTGAAAGAAGCAGGGCAGTGAGAGGAACAGTCAACAGCTGTAAATTTGCATGATGGAAAGACAGCTGGTTTGTGATCCTGAAGGGATCTGCTACCGTCCACACAATCTTTCCACTCATCAGGCAAATGCCTCAGGCTTCATCTCACTTGATTTTGAAGAGTCTTTAGAGTAACAGGCAGGTGGTACATCCAGAAATAAATGACACCAGGGCAGGGAAAGGAATCTGTAATCTTGATTACAGGGATGAGTAATCACAGTCTTAATAGTTGCTAGAAATTATATATCCCCTGACATTACATATCCCCTGCACACAGCACACCAAGCATATGGAGTTGGCTTCAAGGCTGCTGCCATGGGTCAGAAGCTTTGCAGAATGAAAACAGCAGCCTCTCTGCAGATTGCTGTTCTAACTTCAAGCACCACTGCCCCAAAATGCTCAGTGTGCAGATGGGATCCTGCATCTGCTTAGTTCCCTTTCTATCCCTGCATGCACACTGGTCCCAGCTTCCCAGCTCCTGCACACTCCAGAGCCAGCTCTCTGTTACTGTGCATAGCCCTTGCACAGCCATGCAAGTGAGGAGGTTTCTTATATGCCCTTCAGTGTCCTCCAGGCTGCATGCAGGCTATTCACACCGTACATCAGAGATACTTCCAATAACAGGTGGCTCTGGCAATCCCTGGGTGGGGGAGGACAGCAGAGGATGGGGCAATGGGAGGACCTTTGCTGTAATGCTTCACCATCAAGACACTGGAGCAAAGAAACGGGACTGAGCGTAGTTACGTAGATGAACTGAAAAACATAACATCATGTGTCCTTTGAGATCTGTGTTGCCCTCTCCTGGAGCAAGAAAGCACCTTGCATCATTTACTAGTAAAGGTATCCCTGCTCAAGACACTGAGGACTGATGCCAGTAAAGCCATTGCTGGATGGATTCCCCCTCAACAATTGTTTCCATTGATAATCATGTTGCTTTGGACATAAACCTAATAATCTAATTAGGTTTATCTTTGTTTAGCATCTGTCCACTTAGAGTTAAACAGTGTTTAAACAGTGTTATCAGTGTATACCAGTTACTTAAGGAGCAAAATTCAGCAACAGAAAGAGACTTTTTTTTTTCCTGCAAGAACTTCTACTCTCTTATTAAGTTATAATGTCAGCTCAGCCCATCATGCAAGGAATAAAATTGAGTAGACTTCTTTTTCTTTTTTCATATAGGTAAGACCAAGATTTTGAATAGTTTAGGTATTTAATTTTACAGCTATTCAGCACACAAGGCACTACAAGAAAAAGAATGTAGTACCAGGATCCTCACAGATCTTCTTAATTCATCCTGGGTTTTGAAGTTACATTCTGACTGGGCTGAATGCTACATTGTGATGCTATTGTTAATTGATTGAAAGGAAATTTACTATGAGAAGTAAAAATTTTATGTTACATTTTAGCTTGTACCTTGGATTACCTTTGGTGTAGAAAAGCTTTTTTCTTTCTCTTTTCTCCCTAATCCTAATTTTTGGGCATTGGTATTAATAGCCCCTGAATGATAGCTTCTAGCTGTTTATAGCAGTTGAGCAATGGAGGCCCCAGAGAATTCATTTGCATGCCACTGAGATGTTGCAATCACAGGTGCAAACTGAAGGAAAGAGCAGAAATCTTCAAACACCTTTCTGTAGCTTCCAAGGAAACAGAGGGGTGGAACACACTTGTTGAATCTGTTCATTTGATAAGGCTGGGTCTTACTGTCTTCTTTCACATTCCAAACATAACATCTACTTTGTCAGTTGGGGGAAAAAAAAAAAAGGAAAAAATCCCCAATCATTAATCAGCAAGGAATTTGAATTCAGCACTATTTCCAACATCTCAAGATAAAACCACAGGCAGAACCCAGAAATAGCCAAAGCTCCAGGATAGCTTTGTCATCAGCTCTGACTACTTGCAGGAGATAAGACATGGACAGTCATAAACATCTGTAATGAACAGCACTTCCCCTGCCTCCAAAAAAAGTATAAAAGACTTCCATGAGGGAAGGCATTTGAGACAAGGTGTGTTCAGGACACAAGTGACATGAAAGATATCCTAGAACAATCCAAAATTAACAGTCATTCCCTCGATATGAATGGGCTAAACAACCAGGCAATCAAATATTAAACCATATGCATGTGACTGCACTCAGATACACTTTCATGCGAGGTTGCCTGGTCTACAAAGTTTTCATCACTGAGCTGATAAACAGTAATTCAGTTCTTGATGATGTGTTCCCCAGATGTCTGGCTCAGCTGGCTAGAGAACAGCTTTGCAGAGAAGGATCTGGGGGTCCTGGTGGGCAACAAGTTGATTAAGAGCCAGAAATGTGCCCCTCTGGCCAAGAAGGTTCTGGTGTCCTGGACTGCATTAGGTAGAACATTGCCAGGAGTTTGAGGGATGTGATCTTTCCCCTCTACCCAGCCTTGGTGAGGCCACAGCTGCAGTGCTGTGTCCAGTGCTGGGCTCCCCAGGATGACAGAGATATGGAGCTCCTGAACAAGTCCAGAGAAGGGCAACCAAGATGATGAAAGGGCTCAGGCATCTGTCATTTGAGGAAAAGCTGAGAGAGCTGGGACTGGAGAAGAGAAGGCTCCGGAGGGAACCGATCAACGTGTAGAAATATCTAATGGGGGCATTAAAGAAGATGGAGCACTGTGCACAGTGACAGGACAAGAGATCACAGGCAAAAATTGAAACATAGGAAACACCATTTAAACATAAGAAAACACTTATTTACTGTGAAGGTGTTTGAACACTGGAACAGGTTGCCCAGAAAGGTTGTGAAGTCTCTTTGGAGATAGTCAAACCCCAAACGGACACTGTCCTGGGCAGGTCCTTTGAAACTCCAAATACTCTCTGATTCTGTGAACCCTTACAAGTTAAGTGGTTTAAATAGCCACTGAACATGACTGGAGTGTAATGTGAATTCTGCAGAAAAAGGGGTGAGGAGCACATACCCGAATATTTTCTGCCCAAACATATCTGAACTGCCTTAGTCTAAAGAGTACTGTCTTCTGTGCCCTAACTTTAAGCATGTGAATGGCTCATGGAAGTCAATGCAGCTCTCATACCGAAAACTTAAATTGAATCAACCTGCAGACATCATGCCATGATGCCCAGTTTGTCGCTTGTTTAAAAAAAAAAAAAAAAAAAAAAAAACAGAAAAAAACAAAGAAACTCCCGAAGATTGACATGCAAAGTTGTTTTTGTTGTAAAAGCTATATGGAATTGGATTTTTAAGGATGAGTTACAGAGAAAGATAATAAGAGCTTGTTGAGCATTCTTAAGTGAGCAAAGGGTGTTGGAAATTTCCACATGCCATGGCTGCAAGTAAGGTAATTCAGTCAAACCAATAAAATTTCTTTCCAAACAAAATTAATTTTGTAATACAGATAAATAGCACACTCTACCTATCTTTCAWGAATGTTGCATATGTGTTGCTTAGATGTCAGAGGAATTGTGCAAGTTCCTCGTTTCAGTCATAGGTATGAGAAACAGCATTTGAGGGTGTTACCTGAAACAGGCATGGCCTGAGGAAAATTTGCAGGTGAAAAGTTCTGTGCGTAGACCAGAAAAGATGAGTTTAAAAAATATATAATTCATAAATATTCTGGAGCTATTCTCAAAATATCCTCCCAGTTAGAGCTGTACACTCTGAAAGGAATAAGAAATGGCAACTCRTTTTGCCTTGTCTTACATGACAGGAAGTGCAGGAGCTGGGTTTTTGATAGTGCTATTTGTAACTGAGTCATATTTAGATCGAACAGAAGGATCAACCGATGTCACAGAGTTTTTAATTCACGGTATGATTTTCATTTCATCGTCTAAACACCTGGAGTTAATCACAGAGCACTGTGCTGGAGAAGGAATTGGTCACTCCCTTTTGCAGTATCTCTTCAAAACTAGGCACTACTCAGAACCAGTGGTGCCACTGAAGATAGTCCTTCTTCAGCAAGGCCATAGTGCAAAGCTTTTGTAAGGTACACAAGGAGTCTTCTTCCCCCCCCCTTTTTTTTTTTTACTGTTAAAGCTTGCAAAAAAGGTGAATCTTTCTTTTTTTTTTTTTTTTTTTAAAAAAAAACTTACAACAGTCATTATGGGACTATTTCCTCAGCCCAGAATTCAAGATACTTTCCTCAATCACTAATTTGGCAGGAAAGGGTAGACTGGTATTTATTTGAAGATCTCAATAAACAAAGGAATTTCCTATGCATTRTTTTTTCAACATGAAACATAGCCAGAAGAATCAGATCTGTTTTCTTGCCCAAGTATTTTTATTCCTGGAAAAATCGCTTGCATGTCAGAGATGCCTCCTAATTACACTCTCTGGCTTGACACAAGCTTGACACAAGCTTCCCCTTCTTCTGCAGCCAAGATACACACCAGTAGACGGGACTGCTTTTAGCCAAAATGCAAACTGAGCTTCCCACCATGAAAGCAAAGCCCTATATCCCCAACCTGCTTATCTTACTCAGCAAAGCTGTTACAGATGCTCACACATAATGAACTAGATCTGGCTCACAGAGCAGCTCCAACCACCAAGCTCCCGACAGGGGTGGCTTAACGCGGGCTTCTACACAAAGTTGCTTCCACMTGTGCTGGAATCTGACTTCCTGTAACAGGCCATGGAAACCCACAGCAGCCTTCAGTTGCCTCTGCCCATGGCTCCAGAAGAGGGAGACTTCACACAGAGCATGAATTGCAGCCTGTCAGCCCTATGCTCTTATCCTCACAGATAACTCAAATAGCATTACATGTCTCTGCTTAATAAACTGGACCCAGTAAAGTGAGCCTAGAGCTCCACCAAGCTCAGTGTGAAGATGCCCATCTTTGGTCAGCTGAGTAGRTCCCCAGACTCCATTGTCCGTAAGAAGAGCTAAGAGCTAATATCTATTTCATACGTAGATAACTTTATGTAGACTCCTTAGTCACAGAATCGCAGAATTGTTAAGGTTGGAAACGAACTCTGGAGATCATCTAGTCCAAAATCCCTGCTCAAGCAGGGTCACCTAGAGCATGGTAGACAGGGTTGCAGCCAGGCGGGCTTTGAATATCTCCAGAGAAGGAGACTCCACAACCTYGCTGGGCAACTTGGTCCAGTGCTGTGTTGGTCTCACAGCGAAGAAACTCATCCTCATATTCAGGCAGAACTTCCTGTAGTTCAGTTTTTGCCCATTGCCYCTTGTCCTTTCATATGGGACAACTGAAAAGAGTTTAGCYCCATCGCCTTGACACCCTCCCTTCGAGCWCTTATAGTCTACATGTCTGATGTTGAAAATGGCATTTTACCTTGTTTGATCTAACAGTTAGCTAAGCAGCAAGCTGAGATCAAGCCTTACATACACATCTCAGTTCAGTGACAAAGTATGAACTGAAGACAAGTCTACAGGAGCAGAAGGGTGAGAGGGTGTAACATCTGTCTAACACAAACTCAAGGCAAGAAATAGCGGGCTCCCAAACATGTTATGTTTGGACAGAAATCCCATCTTAATGCACTTCCTTTCACCCCTAAAGAGCAAAGAGGTTTCCCAGCCTATCACCAACCTCCCTTGCAGCTAAGACAAAGTGATAAATAAATGATCGCTACACTATTTTAAGAGGAATCTAATTCAGTGTTAAATAAAGAATATGTATTCTACAGTCAGACCTAACCCACTAATCTCTGCAACTTGTTTGGATATTTTCAGTGCTTTGCAACATATTTCCATACTACAATGCCTTGAAAAGTCAACTGAACCATCCACACATTTTTCAGACTCCTAGTAATGAAATAGCCCCAATCTGCCTATTCATAGCTGCTTGTCTGGTAAGCATGTGACTCCTGTAGCTTTGTTTAGACCCAACAGGAATGTAAATTTTCCCTCTTAACACTAGGTGGAAACAAAAAGAGCCTTGAAACATTTAGCAACCAATGAGACAAGCAGGAAGCAAAGGAGAGCACTCACAAATGGATCAGCTGCACAAGCTCATTTTTGTCTTTTACTCKGAGAGCTCTTGGTTTAAAGAACAGTTTTGATGTTTGGTAATTTCGCATAGTTTCTTCTCTCCCTTGAAAAGGACAGGGGAAAAAAAATGAGTGAACTAAGCTCCTCGTGATCTTTGCCCAGCCTTAGCTCCTGCTGTCTTTCCTGGGTTTCCTTCCCAGTTTACGGATTGTCTGCTACAACCTTTCTCGATACACCCTCCTGCATCTGTCTGCTTTGGTCTTCCTATGTGTAAAGCAGGAATGAAAACAGCTGCCAATCTCACTCAAGGACTTTGTGCTCTGTGAAGGCACACATTGTAGGCAGCTCTTGATTGCTTACTTTTCTGGAGTGAGCTTCCACCAGGTATTCTTGTCATGGTTTCAATGACCCCTTGGGGGAGTGCCGTACAGATGAATGCAAAGTTACCAGATTTGACATCAGCAAAAGAGATTGCAGGTTACTTAATCCAAAATCACTGTRTTCAGATTAGAGCCAGTTCAAATCCATGAACAATGCATGGACAAATTTTGTCTTCTCAAGGATAAGATAAAAACGCCTCAGCCCCACAGCATCGGTACGTATTGTTGCTGATTCTGCTACTGGCCAGAGTAAAGCCTTTGAAATTTACACACCCCTCAGGCAACTTGGTTGTCTACCTGGTCTTTCTGCCTCATTGACAAACAGGGGAAGGACAGGGAAGGACCTGGCATGCAGGAAGCCTCACCATTACATCTATGTTGGAATCAAATATCTTTCTCCTTTCAGTGGAAAAAGACAGAAGCCAAGAAATATCTTGATGCCCGTATCCCTGTCAACCTAGTGCTCTTGGCAAGTACAAAAAGTAGCCCAATCTTTGCTCTAGATTCCTCTGGGAGAAGAACAAAGCAACGCTTTTAGGAATGTTCTGGAAACAAAACAGGACAGCTCCATTCTTGCAGTAGAAAGCTATCTATGTTTGCACATTTCTTCAACGATAAGAAAAATGTTCTAAGATATTTCTATCACTTAAGTACAATGGCTCAAATCTCTGCCTCCTGCTTTTTCAGCTGTGAGAGAAAGATCCAGGATCTTCTCTTTCTGCGGTTGTATTCGCTATTGTCCATCAAAAAGGTAAATGTTGCAGCAGTCCCTTCAGCTGAAAACTGAATTAATTTCTTCATATTAAAGTTTCCATAAAAAGGTAAAAGACCTTCATAAGGGTGTCATGCGCTTTTCCAAACTGGTACTTGCATGAACTAAATACTGTATTTACTGATTAAATAGCTCCAAAGGAACCATCACCATTCATCAATTAACTAATACACCTACTGAAATGCATTACTGATCCCCCTTTCACAGATAAACAGCTGATGCCAAGTTCACTTAAGGAGTTCACTTAAGAAACCATAATAGCTCTGAAGAGGCCATTTCTGGTCTTTTTTGTACAGTGGGGATCTCTGAGAAGGATCATTATCATTGTATTAAATGAAGAAATACTTAATTAAATTCAAAACTTGAAGCAGACATGAAACTTGATGACACTGTGTTTSTGATATGATGACTACCTTCTTCTCTTGCCTCCTCTGCTCATTTTCCCAGATCCACCCAGAATGGAGAAGGAATATGTTTATATGATATGCTCCGTGGACCAACCTATAGTGTTGGACCTGCTTCCAGGTCAGTGAGATGCCCATTCATTTCATTGTAAGGTTTTAGATACACTGTATAAAAATAATATGGAAAGATCCCAGAGGCGTCATCTGAACGTATCAAAAGGTGGGCCATGGTTCATGGGTAGTCTGCAAACTATTCAGTGGTAGAACACAAGTAGCCATGGGGAATGACTGGAAAAGACATACTCAAAATTTCATATTATTTTTATGTATTTAAAAATGAAAACAACTGTGGAAAGGTTGCACAAGTTGGTATTGGTTTGATCTGAGGCTCTCTTCTTTTTTTCCCCATGAAGTGCTGAGATGACCTTCCAAATAAATGAGAATGCAAAACACCAGTCTTTACCATCCCTTGCCCCAAGGATTAGCCTGACCTATATTATTCTTACCAGCCTTCTGTCTGCTAATAACGCACTATAAGGTGAAGGCAAAGCAGTGAATCTGGCTGTGACAAATAGTTAGGCGGCTGCTGCTGTGCTCACAACGCCGTGAGATAATCCTGGTCTGTTTTCAATCTTCTTTGTTCTTACTACATTCCCATTTTCCAGGATGCTTTTCTGACTATTGTTTTCTCAGCATTTGTAGTAATTCCCAGTCCTCAGACTGATGGAATTGACGGACTCMGTTCTTTCCACTAAGTCCTGTCAATGAGTACCCATGCTGGGATCTAACWTATCCCAGCATATCTAACATATTAACCAACCAGAAAGGACAACGCCTGAGGACAGACCAGTAGCTGGAATGAGCCACACCACGAAACAGGCAYCAAGACAAGCAGAATCAAGGCTAAGAATTTACTCACAGAGCCAGGACTGTGACCAGACACTAGATAGGGTGATGATTTGAACAACATCTATTGTCTAACTTCCCTCTTTCCATATCTGGGCATTTTTCACCCAACCCTAGCCTTTGTTTATGGTATAGCAACAGAAAACCTCTGCAGTCTTGCCAATCCTGCGCCACTTTCTGCAAAGGATCCTGCCTGCCATGCCCACAAGCAGGCATTTGCTTCAAGTCTCCATATTTAAACAGAACAGCCCTTATTTTACTGTCCCTGGGGACCTTTTCTTTAGCCATTCTCTCTCTCCAGGCTCAGCTTTCTTTGTCTTTTGCGTTTTACTTCAGTCTTGTTCTGTCTCCCTCKGTTTCCAACCCAACAAACTGCCTTGCTCAGAGATCTTCATGTTAGGATATAATACTGTAAGCTGAGCAAGCTCTGTGGAAAGGCACTTGAAATATTTAAGGATATGCAGCTATTTGGAGGCAAATGACTTTTCTCATCATTAAGGCTGCATGCCTGATTATTGCTTAATTTCCTCGATACACCACCAGACATATTTTAATGGATGATATTGGAGGGCCCTTTGCAAACTCATTACAAATGCATGTGAAGGCATATAGAATCCTCCTAGAACGATTTTTCCAGATTTTCCTGAGACTGCGGCAGACTTTAACAAGGACAAGAGCTATTGCTTCACTCTACAGATGAGTAGTGAAGTTCAAAACCGAACGAGATAGGTAGCCATGCTAGCTGTCCATGCTGGGCAGTGATTTTTGGTAGGCAAAACAAAGTTTTCTATAGAGTAAGACCCCACCAGCCTGTAACATCAGAAACATTTATTTGGCTAAAATCTCAGTTTCCATCTTTTCCTCTGGGAAGTTTTCATCTCTGCACAGTGGCACTTTCTCTCTAGCTATATCAAACACACCGCTTGCACACAAACCATACCTAATCTCAATGATGCTTGTGCATTTGTTCAAGAAATGGATTTATATTTTCCATTTCCTCCACTTCCTCTTTCTACTTCACAAGTATCAATTCAATTCTAGCTGACAACTAGCAATTCATATATCTAAGAGAAGTCTTAATATACGATTTATTCTTTTGCCCTGATCTTAAGTCCTTTCTACATAGCACCAGATAGAAATATAAAGTTGGTTTGGAGTAAATCTATGCAATGTATATGGACAAATTATTTTTAGGTGACATTTGTCTGATCTGGTATCAGAGCACAATGAGACTAATCTGGATACATGTGGCATTCTCTCTTCTTTTTTTATTTTCTCTTAATGGCCAATCACAATTTCCATACAACGGTAAACTAGTAAGACCCACTGGGTTAACGTATACCTGTTATTCAGAATGATCTGATGGGTTATTTTCCCGTGGAAGTAGGACTGCATTTTATAATCAAACTGTGACAGATGTCAAACACTGCTGATGACCTATCAGAGGTATCTCATTTGTATGCMCCAGTCTCAGTATTCTTCTTACCTCTTATTGCGCTGTGCAGTTCAATTCAATGAACTTAACACCTCTGATATGTTTACTCCCTGTTGACACCTCTGGTGTGAAGAATAAGCACACTTCCTAGCTTATATTCCCTGATATTAGTTTCATTTATTTTCTTTCAGACCTCTCATAAAGCCTACAAGGCAGCATGAACAATCCTGCTCAGACACTTAAGTGCTTTGTACGCCATACAGCAGCACGTCATGTTGGGAACATGAAACGATGGTGCATACGCAGAGGTCTCCGGTGAATGCAGATGGCAACTGTGGGGAGAGAGAAGCTGTGGGAATTGCAAGTTTCCTCTGACAGAGCATAGAGGTTACCACCCACCTCTTGAGCCTGGGATGATGTTTTACAGCAGAAAACAACCGAAGCCCAGTAGAGGTCTCTTGATCCAATCTGCTGCACACATTTAAACAGAACAGACCTTATTTTGTTATACCTGGGGACCTCTGCTTTGGCCATTCCCTCTCTCCGGGCTTAGCTTTCAAAATGTTAAAGAAATGTTCAAAATGTTAAAAACTTGACAGTYCTGCATATAAACACATCTCACCATGCCACCATCCTACAGCACATTGGTTTCATCTTCATCCATCTGCATTTTTCTGTAATGCCCAAACCAGGATGAAGCCCTTCCACCCTTGTCTTCCCAGCCAAAAATGTCCATAGAAAAGGACTGAGTGGTAAAAGCAATACTCCTCTTCATCACAAGAAGACTGGCTGGAAAAGCACTGAGCTCAAGTAAGCAGACCCTATTGATTAGAACAGAAAAACTGCTCAAAGAACAGTTTTTCTAGAATCTTTCAAATGATATCTTATGCTCCAGTGTCATTACAAAAGACTTCCTTGGACTGTGCACGCATATTTAAAAGAAAAAGCCTGCACCTCCAACCTGATCATGCAAGTGGACACATGATGATGTATATGCAAAGTTCAACGTGAGCCCAGCAATGTCCCCTGGCCAGCCTACCCTGAAAAGATACCATGAGATAGGGACATACCATCAGACTAACATAGCTCATCACCTCCATGCCCCCAAATTCTCCAAAGATAACAGCTAGACTTTCGTTTCTACATTCTTTATGCAGACATTTTCATAGAGACACCTTGAAGAAGCCTTCTCCTTTCCTTGTCCCACATTCATGCCTGTGCCCAGTGGTAAAGTGCACCAAGCCATGAGCCTTCCATGTCTATGCACAGCAGCTGTGCAAAGAGGTACTAGAAGAGAGCACGTGCCATTCCCAAGGCGAACACATACAGCCAGCAGATTCCTGAGCCTCCTTATACCTAAATCCTGCCATCTAAGCAGGAGGAGAAAGCAAGAAGCCTGAAATAAAGTCAACCATCAGCATTCAGCACCCTGCACTAAGAGGGTGTTGAGCTACAATGCTCCTGCTGGGTGCAGACAGCAGGTACAAGCACAGAAGTGAAAATGATACCGACATAATGCAGAGTAGTATCATCACACCAGCTTGAGCTGCCAGCWGAAAAGTGCAAACTTTACTGCTGTCTGGAGATACATTCTGTCCAGCTCTGCAGAGAAGGGCCTGGGAGTGCTGGTGGACAACAAATTGACCAAGAGCCAGCAATACACCCTTGTGGCCAGGAAGGCCAATGGTATCCTGGGCTGCATTAGGAACAGGTCAAGGAAGGTGATCCTGCCCCTCTACTCAGCCCTGGGGAGGCCTCATCTCGACTACTGTGTCCAGTTCTGGGCTCCCCGGCACAAGAGAGACATGGAGCTACTGCATAGTGTTTAGTGTAGGTCTACAAAGAGGATCAGAGGACTGCAGCATCTGCCCTATGAAGAATAGCTGCAGGAGCTGGGCCTGTTTAGCCTGGAGAAGAGAGGWCTAAGAAGCGATCTTACCAATGTGTATAAGTACCTGAAGGGAGGGTGTCAAGAAAATGGGGCTAAACTCTTTTCAGTTGTCCCATGTGACAGGACAAGAGGCAATGTGCAAAAACTGAACCACAGGAAGTTCTGCCTGAATGTGAGGGGGGATTTCTTCACTGTGAGAGTGACAGAGCACTGGACCAAGTTGCCCAGCAAGGTTGTGGAGTCTCCTTCTCTGGAGATATTCAAAGCCCGCCTGGATGTAACCCTGTTTGAGCTATGTGCTTACCCTGCCTGAGCAGGGAGGTTGGACTAGATGATCTCCAGAGGTCCCTTCCAACCTTACTGATTCTATGATTCTGTGATTCCTGGCTCCTGGAAGCCCATTATGCAGATGTTCATACAAAGATGAGATTTTCACTTGTGCCATCTGAGTTTTAAAAACCTTCTGTTGTGCCTTCAGCCACATTGGATTAATATGACTTCAGCTGCATTACATCAAGATAAGAAACCATTCACTTTGTGACCTATTCCTTTAAATTATTATACTATGCAACCATTTTCCCTGACAGAAGATTGTCTGGTGACCAACTGGCTGCTCAGCTTCCCTTCCTAGCTCACACAGACTTCCTCCAGTTGGTCACAGAGCTGGGGATTCAATTCAGTAGAGAAGCAGCTACTTTAGGAAGGGTAATACATCCCCTGGACTCWGCTGGCTGGATCTCTGCTGGTGGGGAAGGGGGCCAAGATACAYGTTGGCCTGGCAGACCTGCACAGCAGCATACTAGCGTTAGTCACCTGGATCACACTTTGCAATCTCTAGCACCAAAGGAGAAATGAACCTGAAAGCAGGTCTGCTTGCCTCAATACTTACTTGCCCGGTATTTATAATTGTTTCTATCCTGTTTCGCTTCCGCACAGAGATTAGTCACGTAGGCAAAGGAAATTGCWCATAACCAAGCAGTAGTGTTCTGCCTAGTTTATTTTTCCATTTCATTCCACTCACTGTACAGCTCCCCATGAAAGAGCCATGTTGCTGACAGGCTCTAGACCTTCTCTTTTGCCTTGGAAAATGACAGTCTTCCCCATTGTTTCTGATTTACTAGGATGATGAACCTACTCAGGAAGCCTAGACAACATCAGCCTGTTGGACAATCCTGCTGACTGGAAACTCCTTTTTCTTTTAAAGAAAAGCTACCAGAAGTCAGTGGAGGAAAGCAAAACTGCACAACAGCACCTTTGGTCACATGGCCAATACACACGCAGACCATGTTTTGTATCCAGCAGCAGGGTCCAACCCATCTAAGGAGAGGTGGGAGAGATCATGCCGTGCCCAGTCCTTCTGGGGGAGGCAAGTCACCAGTCTGTGACTCTGCAGGAGCATTAGGTGCTGTTTCTCSTGTGTACATTGGTGCTCCATGAGCACTCAGAGCATAGCAGTCAGTTTTGAAAAGTTATGCAGATACATTTCCCTGGTAGCGAAAGTCTGACAAATTTCTCTTTACATAATTAAGAGTAAGAATTTTTTAATTATTATTGTCTTACAAAAGCTGAAGACTAGACACTTTAGCAAGACGCTACAGCCACCTCAGTGCTTTCCTCAGCAGCTAGTGGCAGATTACAAACCAGTTTCTCTCAGCAGGTTGTCCAGGAAAGTTCGCCTCTTTGAAGGACAGCCCTACGGGCATACTGGCAGAAGGAAATGATATTGCTTAAGGGCACTAGGAGGAGAAGGAATGGCCACGAGCTAAACTATCACTGAAACACAGCGTGCTCCCATATCAGATTATTAAAGGGGCTTCAGCCAGACCTTCAACATTCATTACAAGCCTTTCCTTATGACCAAACTCTTCTGATTAGATGTCATTGTGAACCTCTGTGCAGCAGCAAGAGGAGTTTAAACAGCACTGATCTGTTCTAACTGGAGAAATTGCTTGCCCATCAGGAAAGGCAGGAACTCCTTTAGAGGCAAGCAATGGCCCTCCACCTCTTGGTAGGCTTCAAGAAATGTGGACATTTGCTGGTATTAGCATAACTAACCATACACCAATGCTTCGATGCTTCCTAGCATCTATATCTATAGTGAAGTCTGTGAGGTGGTATGATACAAGGCAGAGGAAAATCTGCCTTGGAAGGGGCTATTGGTCTAACTGGGAGACTGAAAACCACAGCTTATTGCATGCAGTCAAGTTCTGCTAAAAGGCATGTTAGCATCAATGTTTTCTATCAGTGATTTGTCACTTTTTTTCAGGTCTGRGAGTCGGTAGGGGAAGAGCTGTGAGTAGAGGAGTTGAAGCGTTGAAACTTCCTGGGGTGGGAAATAACAGTGACTGCAGACACATCAGACCCAGAGAGAAATGCACAGCTCTTTCTGAGCTCAGTTTGCTTTCAGCAGTTTCTCCATACACCCACGGACAGGCACAGAACACAAAATATACACCTGCACACACAAACACCCTATCTACTAGCCAGACTAGCTCCCTCTTCTCTCCACAACTTGGGCTATTTCAGTTGTATGTAGGAGTTTTATCTAGGATGCAGCACTTACTGAACATGAAGAAAACCTCAGCCAGACATTTCTGCCCAGAAGGAAAAATTTAGACAGTAAAAGGCAAAGTGTTCCTCMAGGACTATCAGAACACGAGCTATAAAAAAAAAATGCCATCTTCCCTCAACTGAAAAAAAAGACGGAAATTGAAAGAAAAATAATTTCAGGGACATGACTCCTTCTGATATCCAGCCATGTCATAAGCCCAGAAGACTTGTCTGACATCATTGAGGTGACAGGATTCTTTGTCAACATCTGAAAAGTTTCCTTGACAAAGGGAGCKTTGTTGCAACTCTGCCTGCTCATGCACAGCACTGCCCACACTGRCCCAGAATTAGCAAAGTACTAACAGGCATGTATTGCTGCAGAACAGAAACAGTGTGGTCTGCAATGCTCTGCATGGCAGTGCAAATGAGCCCTAGCCTGCAAGGGCTTCTGCAATGCAACAGAGGCAGAGGAGCATGTTTTGGGTTTTGCATGAGAAAGCCTTGCACGTGCACTGTCTGACTGACATCTCTACCAAGAGACTCCATGACACCGACTGCGAAGTGCTAGGCTGTTCACTCCTCTGGGTTCACATAACAAGGCAGTCCTCCCTGCACTCATCCATCAGSTGTGATGAGGTGACCCTTCCCAGCTGGTTATCCTTCAGCCTGCCCATCACTGTGGCTTGAAGGAGCTACCACCAAGCTACCATTCAGGCCAGGCTGCCTTGGYAGAAGAGCCCTGCCAGATGCTCCCATCCCATTCAGCGGGCTGCAATCAGTGGTGCAAAGTCTAGTTGGAGGCCARTTACTAGCAGTGTACCACAGGGGTCAATACTGGGTCCATCTTGTTCAACTAAGTGATCAATGACCTGGATGAAGAGGCAGAGTGCCTCCTCAGCAAGTTTGCTGATGATACAAAAATGGAAAGAGTGGCTGATACACCATAGGGCTGTGCTGCCATTCAGAGAGACCTCAAAAGGCTGGAGAGCTTGGTGCAGAGGGGAACCTCATGAAGTTCAAGAAAGGCAAGTGCAAAGTCCTGCACCTTGGGAGACGTAAGTTATGCACCAGTATAGGTTGGGGGCTGACCTGCTGGCAAGCAGCTCTGTGGACAAGGACCTGAGACTCCTAGTGGACAATAAGTTGACCATGATTCACCAATGTGCCCTTGTGTCCAAGAATGCCAATAGTATCCTGGACTGTATGAGGAAGAGTRTTGCCAGCAGGTTGAGGGAAGTGATCCTTCTCCACTGCCCAGCCCTGGTGAAGGCACCCCTGGAGAATTTTGTCCAGGTCTGGGGCCCCCAAYACAAGAGAGACATGGAGTTACTGGAGYAAGTCCAGGGAAGGGCTGCAGCCTAGAGAASAGAAAACTGAATGGGGATCTTATCAATGTGTATGAATATCCAAAGGGAGGGTGTAAAAAGGATGGGGTTRGACTCTTTTCAGAGATGCCCAGTGACAGTATAAGAGGTAACGAGCACGAACTGAAATACAAGAAGGTCATTCCAAACATGAGGAAAAACTTCTTTACTGTGAGAGTGAAYGAAAACAGGAACAGGTTGCAGAGAAAGGTTGTGGAGTGTCCATCCTTGGAGATGTTCAAAGCCCAACTGGACAGGGTCCTGGGCAACCTGTTGYAGGTGATCCTACTTGAGCAGGGGAGTTGGACCAGATGACTTCCAAAGGTCCCTTCCAACCTCAACCATTCTGTGATTYTCACCTTCAGCTGCCCCTTGCTGCCAACGCATTTTTTTTAGGCAAAAGTTACACAGCATGCATGAACTCCTCACCCTTCCCCCAACTCTCCTCAAATCTTTCAAATGGAGCAACAGTGACAAATCAGGTGCAAGTGTTTCCAGAAACAAGCTGATAATATGCTACCTGCAGCCAAGCTTACAGTGAAGAATCAAGTGCCTCAGTCTACTGAAATAAACATGCARTCTCTTAACAGAGAACTTTGCCATTTTCTGTGGCAATATTCAGTTCTAAAGCAGGATGCATCATTTGCTGACACAGCTAAAGGCTCTACAGCTATGTCATACCACTGTGAAGATTAGCTTGCACTCTGTTCTGAGGATGCCAAGGTGAAGCCCTCTCCCATCGTTGAAGCACAAGTTATGATATAGCTTTGTTAAGAAAGACCCATGTGAGCACCTGAAGCTCCTCCCACAGCTCAGGCGCACACTAACATGTACCAGGGAAGACAGCCTTCTGCCATTGACCAAATCGCACAAGAAACGTAAGAGAAATGCAGTGGCACTATTATCATGTTCAACAGAACTTGTATTCATAATTTAATCTAAGCATTTACCCCATCTCAAAGCAACGGCAAGGAAGCATCGCCCTCTTCTTAGATGGGAAATCAAAGGATTCACTCAATCAAAGATCTATCCCCAGGCAAGGCCATGAAGTTGAGAGGTCACAGTGGCTGCCCATCCTGCCCTCACCTTATGTGTACTTTGCATCAAGGCCAGGCCACTTAACCCTACCTAGGAATATCAACAGCCTGATTCAGCAGCGTTCTCATGAATGACAATTCTCACGCTCACAGAACAGATGAAAACAGCCTGAACAGCTTTGTTCTTGGTGTCTACTTATCTCTTGCCCCGTCACAACGGGATCTGCATAGTGCTGCTAGAACACGTAGATCTCAGCACAAATGCTCTTAAAATAAGAAGTTTCTTGCAGAATTTTACAGTAATTTACATCAGGATGGAAAAAACCCTGATGTACAAAAACAGTACCTGCACGGTATGTTATACACCAAGAGAGCAAAGACCACTTGCAAGTTACTTTGTAGCTTTAACCGTACAAGTTGTGCTTGTCCTATTTTCAGTCTTCCATAAGTAGCTGTCTCCCACCCCCCTGCCTGCTTTTAATATATAGGCCATGTCTGCTATTGATCCATGCAGTTTTTGTAAGTAGGTATGGAGTTACCTCAGTCTATGGAATTACTCAGAAAAGCTCGAGGGATCAGGAGATAATTGGACAAGAAAAATAATTGATGTCATTTTTATACTTTCTTTTCTTGTAGGAGAGCCAAAAAAGAACTGAAGGGTATGGAGCACTTCTGAGACAGAAGAAAATCTTTTTTAGAAACTTTTCTATACAATATTTTTAAAAGTTGCTCAATTAGAGTTTTCATATCCTTACTTAAAGATGAAAACTGAAAAAAAAGCAAGATTTTAATAGCTTGTTGCTCAAGATATACCTCAACTTGCATAAACATCACATAAATAAAAGAGCCAACAACGCAGTTCTAAAATAATCCGTTTTTGATAAATGGCTATCTGTGAGAAAAAGGCAGATAATGGTTAGGTAAGGCAGTAGCTCTGAATCCTGGAGTTCAAGTGGATTTACATGGGAAGAGCTTATTATCTAAGCAAGTCAGAGTTTCACTCTGCATTCATTACTTGTATGAATGGCCCTTCCTCTTGGTCTCCAGAGGTCAGTACTGGTAGTCAGGATTGCTGAGACACCAACTGTCCCTCATGGAAACATGTTTTTTATTCTTTGAGCTGCTATGTAGTGCTGTAGGTTTGCTCAGCCTGTGCTCTAGGGACACACGGTCTCACTTGCTATCCTGCAGAATGGAAGATACACCAAGAGGGTACCAAGCAGCCCCTGACCACTAACATGTTTCTTTAAGAGCAACAGACAATTCGAACAGACTCTGAGTGGACAGTCATCATGAAAAACAGTTAATAAACTATGGTACATGTTTGGCCTGTGTGAGGACTGCAGCATGTGGCTCTAATTACCTCTGGGAATAGAAATACAATATTCCTTGCAGCAAATCCAGCACGATCAATTGAGATTGCATCCTGTTCTTCTTTAACTATTGTAAAAGCAGGTATGTGGGGAAGAAAGTAGGTATGGCTATGAAGAAAGGAATATCATATTCACTGATGTATAAAATGATCACTTCATAATCTGAGATTCAAAAATCATACTAAAAACATTTTTCTCTTACAGTAAATAGGTACTCTGTGCATGCAATTTTTTTTCCTTGGACACTCATATTCACAGCTCTGCATTTGAACTATTTTTGAGAAGACTAGTTCATATTAGAACTGTGCAATATTTAGTGCTAGCATAATATAACCCTGCACAGCAGCATAACCCTGTCACAGAAACATTGCACAGAGGTCTTTTACCTGGAGCACAAAAATGGCTATTAAATTCTCTTGTTTCATTTTTTTCCTTAGTCCATCATGTAGGGCCTGAATGTAAATACAACTCAATAAGTCATTATTGTCAAATTGGAGCCAGAAATAGTCTGATGCAGTCTTAGGAAAGGAATAGTAAGACAAGGAAACGGAGTATAAAATAATACAGGACTTTTGCAATAGCAGATTTTGAAAGGAAAATTCTGCAGTTCTGAGTCCGGTCCTGGTTTTCCCCTCCCCTCCACACCAGACTCAAGGAACCCCCCTAAGCATTGCTGCACTGACCTTCTTCCCTATGAAGGTGAACACTATAACGTTTGCAGTGGGTGAGAGGAGAGAAGACTGTTTTCAGTGGCAGCAGATCCCTTGACACCTGCCCAGGTGTATAGTTGTAATAGCAAATGAGTCCACCTGGGAGATATCTAAGGTAGCTCCCTTCTGGGCTCTTGGTGCATGTTAGCAGTGCTGCTGAACCCTGTCTGCTTCCAGCCAGCTGGGAGCCCCCTGGTCACTCAGGGTGTGCAGGAATGAGCAGAGGAATTCCTACTAACAGTCGAGACACCTGCAGATAGTAACAAAAGGTTGTCAGGATTCAGATCCAGGGCATTTAAGTTAAAACTGTGCTATCTCCCTCTACCCCATAACCAAAGCCAGAAAGAGAAAATCAGTGTCTTTTCATTACCTACTTTCTATGGCAGAAAGTAGAATTAGCATCTCATAGAAACCCCTTATTCTTGGAGTAGGTACTATTTTTGCATCGTCTTGCCACTCCCCACACCCACAAGCTTTGCAGCCCAAGCCAGCTCAAGGGCAAAATACAAAGTTCTCAGTTCTGAACAAGAAAACTTAATTATATGGAGAGACTCCAAGACAGTAAATTCCAACAGGGAGAAGCAAATGCTGGGACTACTTTTAGCTCCCCTGCCACTGATGCAATAAAGTCACACTCTGCAGTGCAGCTCAAAACTGAGAAGCACACGCATCATTTGCTATGGAGCAACAAGTTCAGGCTTAATCTTTTGTACTCAAACCCTTGCCCTGGAACTGAGTAGTCACTAGAACAAGGCTGACTTGACACCACAAGTAAGCACRTCCTTTCAAGGCTGCAGCTCAAGGCACAACAGTGGCCTGTGGAATTTGGCCTGCTCTTGTCCCACAGGGCTGTAACCCTGTGCAGGGGAAGGGAAGGAAACACACAATTAAAAGCTTTATGTAGAGGAGCAGATGTTCTTCACTTCAATAGCTAAATAAATACTTTCAGAGTCTCCACTGAAAATGTAGAAGAGCTGCAGGCACAAGAAGAACATTTTAGCATTGACATGTTTCACAAATGCACACCAGAAGTATTAGGAGGCGGGATTGCTGCTCTCAATCTATCTGCAGCCTCGACTGCAATGTGACTCAGTCTCATTTTCTCCAAATGCATAGTCTGCAAGGCTGAGGGAATGCTCATTTATTCCTGTAAAAAGATGAGATTTCATCATTTGCTCTATGCATGGGAAAGAGGGAAGAAAGTTTTAAACAGATGTATTCTAGCTAGAACATATTCTAGCTACAGCAGGTGAGCATTTTTCAGATGAGGTCAAGACTATGAAGCAGTGTTTAACTGTCATGAAGCAGTGTTTAACTAGCAAGCAAAGTTTCACAACTTAGCCTTGTCCTTCCTCTTGCCACAGGACTATGAAAACACAGAATCTGTTCAAACATTGAAACCTCAGTGAGGCAACAGGCACAAACAGAAGCATAGGACATTCCATCTGAACATTTTTTTTTTTTTTTTTTTTTTTTTTTACAATGAGTGTGGTTAAACTCAGGAATAGGTTTGTGGAGCCACCATCTTTGGAGATATTCAGAGCCTAGCAGGATATAGTCCTGGGCAACCCGTTCTAGCTGACCCTACTTCAGCAGGAGGTTTGGACCAAATGATCTCCAGAGGTTCCTTCTTGCCCAAACTATTCTGTAATCCTATGATTGTTTGAACTTGTCTATACAATAGTACAGATTGTACGGACAGCATCTCACAGAGGAGCTCCTGTTAAAGGAAACTGGGGCAAAAGGCATCAGAAGGACAAGAATTTTTGTGATGTACTGAGACAATCTTCAAAAGAAGTGATGCAGCTATACAGGCCAGAGTGAGAATCCAGGCTAGTCAAAGTCTGAATTGGGTTCAAGCAGAAGTTGTACTGCAATCAGCACAGAGACATTTGCTGACGTCAGTGCACAGCAGATCAGGTGCTATCCATGAGCACTGGTTACCTAACCATAGGAAGCCAGTTGCTTAAGATAACTCATCAGCTGGACAGAAAGCTTGTGGGAAACAAATGTGTTGCTGTTGCCCAGTGACTCTGCAGTCTGAAGCGCTACCTGTCGATTTTTCTACTCCACTTAGATCTCCGTACGTTCATTGACATCATCTCCTGCCACTATTTTTGCTTTTGACCACATCATTTTCCCAGCCCAGGGGGCACCGTTGAACTCCTTCCCCTATCCCTTTGGGTCACTTCAGCATCTCTTGCTCTGGGGACGCTGCCCCTTGGCAGGGCCCCCAACCCCTCATTCAGACCAAGGGTGCAGGACAACCTTCATGCAGAGCTTTACTAGGAGGAAGAAGCTTTTGTTTCTTCAGACACGCTTCCAGGTTGCCATGACAAGCATGCCTTGCATTGTTCTGGCTTCTGCTCTTCTGTTTCTTTTTCACTGCTGCCAGAACACACAAAGCCTTGAACATCTTCTGGGGCTGACATATGGGCTCTTTTTGCCATTCCTTGGCACGTATCAAAATGTACTTGTGCTTACCAAGTTTCAAGAAATCACAATCTTCCTTCTTTCTCAGACTATGTAATGAAGGGATTGTCCCTGGTATGTCCCAGCTCTCTTTTAGTAAATAAACATCTTTTCTGGATTATTTCACTTAGTTGACAAGTTCCATCACGCTCTGTGCTGATCTCACAGCATCAGCAGCTTTCTTTTTTTCCCTATATCATACAAATTTGAATTTTTATTGCGCATATTAAAAACAGAAACAAGGTCTCAAAGTGACATGGCAGAAGTTCTATTTAAAGTTCAGGTAAGACTTGTATACAGCTGTCAGTGAAACTTATTCTGAATATTAATCTGATTTTGTTAAAAACTAATTTATTGGTACCACAGCATATTATATTCAAGAATCCATGCAATACGCATGTCAAAATGTATTATTGTAAATTAGCTGCCAGGGTAGTTCTGAAAGTAATTTTCTTGCTAGTCTTAAGGCTAAATTCAAGGCATCAATCAACACATTGCAACAGCCTGGCACAGCATGGCCTCTTGTCATTAACCTGGCTGGAGCTGGCAATGTGCCAAGGTCTGTGCCCTCTTTCACATGGTTCCATATATCTACCAGTCCTTCCAGCCTTCCTTTCATACTCCTTTAGGCACCTTGAACAATACCTGTCAAAATTACTGGTCAGAGTTTAACACTGACTGTGACATAGTTTTCAGGTGAAGCAATGAAAGGAGATCCCTCCTTACATGTTTGCATGGATTCTTCCATCTTACTGCAAAGCTAAAGCACAAAAGAGCTGCTTACATTAACTGTGGTGCTGGTCAGCACATGCTCATCCTAATGTTGAAAAGCAGTAAGCATGGGGGTAAAAAGGACAAGGAATACTTACCCATTCTCCTGTCCTGCACATGTGGGAAGCACAATCTCACCCCCAAACAAGAGAGTCAGTGAAATTCCTGAATTAAAATTGAGTTCAGAAATACGCTGTTTCTACTACAAAATACAGACAGGCCCTTGGCTATATTTCTATCTTTCTAAAGAGTGTTAAGCTTGTTTAATCTGCACTTATCAAGTACACAGTCCACCCTACACCATCTCTTGAGAGCGATCATTGTKCAGCCTCTCCTTGATCTCAAAGCCGTCAGTGGGATACAGAGTACAGATCCTCACTCTTTCCTAGTCTGGGCAAATAGACCACTCCACCAAAAGCAAGGCAAATATGAGAATACGGACACAGAAACAAGCCTTCTGATATGGATCCTCTGTGTCCTACCCCAGGTGCTGTGCCTACCACCCTAGCAAAGCTGTGCAAATCCCCGCCTGGCTTAATCACTCATTGAAAAGACTAGTTGAAAAGCAACTGAGCATCACGCGTRTGGAAAGGGTGGTCCCCATAACACTGGCAAAACAACATACGACAAGTCCTAAATCTCTCTCAAAGACTTAAGAATGACCTAATGTCACTGTCCTATCAGAATAAWGCACGTTTCTTTGTGTCCTCTGTGGCTACCTGCCATCTCACGTTTCTGGATCATGGAGCCAGCAGGACACCYAGCAGCACGGCTGGTCTGGACTGCAGCACCACTGCATCGTTGGTGTCGGATTGAGGCACGTGAAGCACGTGATTCTGTTTAAAAGGAGAGCCCGAGCCTGACCTTGGGCACAGCTTTTACCAGCTCATTGTGCTGTGTGTTGGTTGCCTTATGTATTCAGGGTCTTCCTTTATGCCTTTATGTCTGGGGTATTATATCAGCAGCACTGCAACACCGCATGACTTGTCATCTCATTTCCAAAAGGAAACATGATAGTGGGACATGATATATATTTAAGRAAACCCAGGTTGACTGGCATCAACTAAATGACACATGTTCAAGTGTACAATATTTCCTTATCTCAGACATTTTCTAGTTGTCCTCAATGTCCAACCGAAGCTGGGTCATCCCATTTCCTTTTCAACATATTTCAATTTTTTTCTGGACTTCTCCCAGTATTCCAAGAATCTAACAGGAAAACACAATCTTACTGTTGCAGAGAGTTCTCTGGGCAACAGTTTTAAAATTCATGGTTTTATAAAAGCTCACATCCTGCTGTGAAGGAAAGAATTAACCAACTTTATAYGTGATGATTGTTACATTGGTCTGCCCTTAAAAACAAACATAACTAACTAACTAGCAAACTAACTAACCCTTACAAAACACCTCTGTTTTTGTGCAGAACACTGCAAGCCCAGCTTTCTGCAAAGAAAGAAGGTTCAAGCCTTTGACCATTTGTTAATTTTTCGTGCCTTCTTTGGCATCTGAATAGTGTCTCTTCCTACACCAGCTTGCTCCACTTCATTCCTACACTCAAATAATTCACCCAAATTTATTGCCAGGAAAATATTGCTTTGTGGAAAGTTTTGCTCAAGAACATTGAAAACACACACATGCCTTTTTTTTTAAATAGTGAACATTAATCAGATTAGAAATGTGAGCTGACATTAAGAGGAGTACTTATTTTCCAAGTTAAAACATTTGCTGAACTGCTTTGTGTGACTGTTTCTATAGTGTTACCAATATTTAGATAGTCCCTTCAACAAGGATAGATTTAAAAAGCACACACAYTATAGATTTAAAAAGCACAYACACTATTTCACTTCCATCACTAATAATGGCTGGTTTTATTCAAAACAGAAAAAAAAAAAGAGGCTGAATCTATCACCTTCATTTTCAACAGCTGATTCTGATGATGGTTAAGAGCAGTTCTGCTTTTAATCACTAGTAAGAAACATAAAATTTGAATGCTGTTGTTTCTAATATCCCCCCAGAACACAGTTAGCTATGGGGGTATTTCACCTACAGCTTTTTTCAGGTTAAAGAATAGGGAGAATTTCAAGTGTAATGTCTTCAAAACTACCTGAAGTCCACCTGACTCTGAAACGAGTATGTCCAGATATGGAAGCATTTCCAGAAGAGCTGACCATGAAAAAGAGACATGCAGATAAATCTGAAAAGGTATCTGAATTTATGCCTTTCGGAGGATCATTGGTTTGCTGAGTTTGCTCTGAGATAGAGTCACTTCMGTATTAATACCTAGTGTAAGTAACAGTGAAGCTGCATGATCCAGGCCTGAAAGCTCAGAAGTGAAAGCACAACAWTTCTAAACAATGTCAAGAGCTGGAAGTAAAAAGGGCATTTAAGTCCCTTGTCTTACAAATGCAAGTCCAGGATTCTCTGGGAATGCAAAGACAGTGGCAGATCTCTTCCACACAAAAGCTTCATCACAGATGCTGGGATATCATAGAATCATAGAATCAGTAAGGTTGGAGGGGGCCTCTGGAGATCATCTAGTCCAACCTCCTTGCTMAAGCAGGGTCACCTAGAACATGTTAGACAGGGTTGCATCCAGGYGGACCTTGAATATCTCCAGAGAAGGAGACTCCACAACCTCTCTGGGCAACCTGTTCCAGGGCTCTGTCATTCTCACAGCGAAGAAATTCCCCCTCATGTTCAGGTGGAACTTCCTGTGGTTCAGTTTTTGTCCATTGCTTTTTGTCCTGTCACATGGGACAACTGAAAAGAGTTTGTCCTTGTCCCCTCAACACCCTCCCTTAAGGTACTTGTGCACATTGATCAGATCCCCCCTCAGTCTTCTCTTCCCCAGGCTAAACAGGCCCAGCTCTCACAACCATTCCTCTTAGGGCAGATGCTGCAGTCCTCTGATCATCTTCGTAGCCCCATGCTGGACTCTCTCCAGCAGCTCCAGGTCTCTCTTGTACTGGRGAGCCCAGAACTGGACTCAGCACTCGAGATGAGGCCTCACCAGGGCTGAGGAGAGGGGCAGGATCACCTCCCTCGACCTGCTGCCAACACTCTTCCCAATGCACCCCAAGATACCATTGGCTTTCTTGGCCACAAGGGCACATTGCTGGCTCATGGTCAACCTGTCATCCACCAGCACTCCCAGGTCTTTCTCTGCAGAGCTGCTCTCCAGAAGGTCAGCCCCCAGCTTTTATTGGTGTCCACCTAGCCATTTAAATCAAGAACTACAAGCTTGATCCCAAAATGGGCATTGCCTAGAGGAGAAGGAAGAGAAATCTATTTTTAAGTCTTATGATCCAAATCTGAAACAAAAAAATACATGTCCTTTCTATCCAGCCTTCAAAGTCCTGCATGTCAATCCTGCCRGGCTGACAAACAGTTTGAGTCTAACAAAATCAGCTTCAGCTTCAGCTCCTGGACTTCTGTTTTCACATCTACTCCAGAAATGGTCACAGGTAAGGTACAAAAAACTGTAAAAGACACCTTTGTGCTGGACTTGCAGGAGTGTATAGAATACTTTCAAATATCACCCAAAGAAGAATTTACACTATAATCTCCTGCTCTTGTAGATAACAAACTGCTTGAGGGTCATCTCAGATCCTGCTGAATTCTGGACTGCATCTGCACCAGAATGAAGTAACATCTACCTAGCRACTACAGTTAGAAGAGTGAATGACTGATGAAATCAGGGCTGCAGAGAATATATTGTTTTTATCTCATGTTTTCACCTATAGAGCTGTACTAATTAGCTTTACAACATATATAGTTTTTGCCCTCTCCCAAATGCTTTACATTTTAGAAGTCTGCCATGCCTAGTTCATTAAGCAAGAGATTTTACTGTAATTTAAAAGTATTAAAAGTGATGATTCAATGCAGTCTAAGCTTGTCTGACAATCCTGCTTTAGCACAAGTAAATTGCTGCTGTGCTTAAAAATCTAGTCTTCCAATTTAGCTTTGTAATTACTTCTGAATATTGACCTTACTACCCCATACTCTGCGAGCACTTGTTTTCCACCAAAGATGAAGGTACCGTATGCACAACAAGCCTCAGTGACCTGCAACATACCTGTTTTCTCTGCGTCAAAATATTTCAGTTTAGTTGTGGCGTGGGAGGAACTGCCCTTCATTGCACTTTCGTGGCTTCACAGTTTGCTCCTCTGCAGTCTCAAGTGTTAGAAAATCATTCTTTTTAAAAAATTGAGACATACACAAGAAAGCCAGAGGATCCCAGTGTAGGGGCTAAGAGTAAGAGACACAKAAAAAAAATTCAGAATACCTTCCCCTGACTATAACCAGCATTTCTCTGAACCAGYTGAAGGGATCTCCAGAAGGGATCTCTTGAAGCCTTTAGCCTAACCTTCTGCTCAAAGCAAGGCAAGYGACAAAGATAAATCAGGCTGCTTTGGGCCTTTCCCACTTATATTTTGAAAATTGCCAAGAAAGAGATCCCACARCCTCTACATCCAGTATCATTTTCTATTCAAAGAAAAGCCAACATCATATACTTTTTCAGAGGGTGCTTTTGCACCCCAGAGAGATGGATAGCAAGTTTTTTTTCCTAGTTCAGATGTCTGATATCCTTCATCATCAAGGACCCTAATTTCAATGACCAAAACACAGCATCCACAGCAAGATCCTCAATAATGCCTGGAGGAGCTCAGCTCTGCAAGTTTTGCATTACATGCCCTGCAACCTTGCACACCTTTGATTCCCTTTATGGAAGCAGCACGAGGCTTTGCTTTGAAATTATGACAAATTGGCTGACTCTTAATCTTGGTTTATTTCTGGGTCTTCATATCTCTGCAGAGCACTAGGCTGATGCTGCCTCCTGTAATTTAGTCACATTACTTGGCTCCATTTTGCTTTTATTCTATCATAGCTGTCTATCATATCTCAGAAACTACCATCATCATGAGCAGTCCTCCTGTCTCTGATGTTGCTGATTTTTTTTCTTTTTATGCTCTGTACATAAATCAAGGATTTCAAAGAAAAAAGCTAAGAAAGGGTAGGGGGAGGGAGTCTCCTTCTTTTCAACTTTGTCTCCTGTTCGCTATTAGGCCAGGTTTGACACTGGCATATGCATTCTGCCTCCCCCCAACTATTAATCAATAAAAGCATGTCACCAGCAGCACCGAATTGCTCACAGGCTCATTTAAGCATTTAATGCCTGGACTCTTTTAACTGTTTAATACTTCAGAGTCAATACTTGCTTAGGATCTGACAACAATTCTCAGTCCTGCTAAGGAGCCTCCTGCACCCTCTCTAGGATCCTGCCTTCTTTACAGGTTTTTCCTTTCATCTATATGCAAGCACTGCTAATCCACAAATGCAAACTCTACCTGGTTGTCTAATTCATGTTTAACTATTAAATGAACAGTCAAATTTGCCTCCTGTTTTAAGACTCAGTGTATCTTGGAGGGGCAGAGTCAGGTTGTTTGACCTGATCCTGTTCAAAAACATAGGGAAATTTCTCAGCGACTAACAAAGTTTTTTTTTTTTTTTTTTTTCCCTATATTAGCTTATAGGTATGATCTCTAGAAACAGGACTCACATCTGGCATTGAAGAGCTAGCCTTTAAAAGTCCAGAAATCTGTTAAGAGTCTTGTATCTCTGCCTGAAATTTATTCAACTTCTGCTTGATGAAAACTTGTGCTCTATGCTTCAGTGAGCTTCCAAACGCTCTCACTAGTTCCTGGTCTGTACAATAGTAATTCTGTAAATTAACAAGAGTCACAGGCATCTTTTCCATGGTGAGTATAGAAATATGATATTTTCACCATATAACTTCCAAGAAAAAATATCTGAACAGTCAGTTAACCACAAATTACATCATATCAGCTACGAAGAAGGAATTTCTTACAATGAAGGTGTCCCATGATGTTGATGCTATTTCTAAAACACCAGCTCCTGGAGTCATGTGACAAGAGTGTGGAGCTTTTTTTGTTAAATATGTGCTAGRGAAAAAAGATGTTCCAGGTGCATTCTTAACAGCTCAGTAATCAGAAAGCAAAGATAATCAAAAATGACTTTAATATGACTTCAAAGGTCTCAACATGGTAGGCTRGCCTGCACAATCCCAAACCACCAGCTGGAGCAACTCATCTCCAGTGAACAGGATCCCACCTGGCCCTGCTGCTGAGACAGCTTATTCCACAGGTCCCACATAATCAGGGAGAGAATAAAGTTGTTGAAGTGCTGGGAAGAGGTGTAAGAAGCAGCATTGCCATCTCTCATCCTTCACATGTGTTTCCCTCCTGCCACACAGTAGACCTAGCTAACAGAGTTASCAAACCTCTTCCAACATAGCAAGAGGCAGTTTAACCCAAGGATTACTGCACCACATGAAGGGCAGTTGCAAAACCCTGGCAAGGGGGGGATGAACACCACACTGTCCATATCTTCCAGTCTTGCAGTATTCTGGATTTTTTCTTCAACACAGAACACTCTGAGGCCAAGCATAACCCACATAAAGGTGCAGCTGATGTCCGTGAGTACAGAAGAYCCACTGACAAGCCACATGGTCAGCGTAACATCCTCTGGCCTCTTCATTTGTAAAGCAGCTCCTTGGTTGCCACAGTATTAAATCAGCAAATGCAAGTCCTGAAGCCCTCAAGGTTCACCCAATGAAACAGAGATAGGACCTTTAATCTCAAGTCATCTATGACCATTCATTTTCTTTCTGCTACTCCCATCTTTCATTTATCTTATGCCTTCATGAGCCACGATCTAAGTCAGTGCAGACTTTTGCTATATTGGTGAGGACAAGATACCCTTCAGTGGGCAAGGACATGCAAGGGTTAGGGCAAAGGTGAGGAAGTTTGAGGTCTAGTCTTTAGTGTCCATCTGGTAAGCTGGGCCTGTGCCCATGACTCGTATGCTTATCCACTACTGAAGCTGAGTGGATCAGTCAGACTTGCATGTCGCTAAGGTGTAAGTCAGCACAGTAGACTTATCCCTACTTGCACTAGTTAGTCTTCTAGACACATGGAATTTGCATTCTGGCTGTGAAATCATAGATAGATGTAGACCACTACAAGATCAGAAGGGAGATGCTGTTCCTTATTTATCAACAGAAGATCTCACAGGAAGTTTGAATCAGAGGACAAGATGTTCCCCCCCCCAAAAAAATCACCTTTAAAGTTCCCTTCTCTGACCAAAAAGACAGCAAGGGAAACCGAGCATTGCAATGCATTCATGCATAGCTGAAGGGCACCAGCATTTTCCAGTAAGAGCCTAGAGATGCTCCCTTTGCTGCAAAGCAAGCAGGCCTACAACAGCTCCAATCTCACTCAGCAGTTCTCCCTTCAAAATCAGAATGAAAACTTCCTGTTTTTTACAAAGGGGTAGGAATTAGTGGGAAAGTTGTGACAGCCTTAGGGTCTTTAAGATTATCAGAGGCCATACTAGAGCACAGAACTAGAGGGGAGCAGATCAGTGTGCCTAAGAGGATTAGCACAGAGGAGTTCAAGGAGCACTTCCCCACAGGTACCTCCACACTCCCAATCCCTTCCTGATCAAAATAGGGTCAAGTGTGCATGTGGCACGAGGSCTGAGTGACTTTAGGGTTGTATATGATTCACTGAAGAAACAAGCCTTAGGAGTTWGCTCTAGTGCTGTTTCTGGAGTTTGCAGCAAGCAGCTTCTATGAATTTTCCTAGCACAGCAGGCAAGTAGCACTTTCAAAGTAATGGCAAAATAAATTGCATTTCTAATTGCGCAGACRTATACACAGAAAGCAAAGATGAAAGTAGCTATTATTTCTGTAGAATTTCCTCTGTTCATGAGTGAAGACAGACCAGAAGTTGGCGATACTTTGACAATAAAGTGGATAACTGAGCAGCTTGCAGCCCAATTTTTTCCGCACCAGCTGACTTCAGATCAGCCAGTTCTACTCTCACTCCAGTTTATTGCCCCAATAGCACACTTGACTCTCTTCTTCTGTGTGGTGGAAATCACACATGCCTCTCAAGCAAGGCAGTCGTGTTCCCCACCTCCTGCCAGCACTGTGCTCCTTGAACCTACCAGCAGGCCACAAAGAATCAAGCAGCTCTTACTCTAACTACTTACGCTAACCTTACACAGAGAGCATATATCGTTAGGCAGAGGGTCTTCTCTTTCCCATACACGGCCAGATCTACTCAGACTAGAGGGCTGCCCAGAGGGCTCAGGAGTAAAGGCCACCTTCCCAAAGCGAAAGACTTTGTCCTCTGAAATGTCATTTTGTGCCCTGGAAAAGGACCAGGAAGACAGGAGCACAGCACCTGCACAGTGATGAACCCAGTCCTATCTTAGGATCTTTCTTTTGCCACTGTTATTTGTCTCTCACTTTGTGTAACAAACCATTGACAAGATCAACTCTCCAAGTTTTAGGAATGGCAAAAATTACACTTTTTCTCCCTGAACGTGCACATTGGGAACCCGGACTTTACACGAAATGGAGGCGTCTCTCTGAAATCCGGAAAACAGAACCCTTCAAACTGCACGTGACAGGAAGGTTGAGAATCAGTGGCCCTATTGACCAGCTGGATGTTCTGAGGAAGCTCAGCTGATTTTCTGGTTAGGCCTAGAGTGCAGAGACTCCAGATCCTTTCTGTCATTGATCTTTCCACTCCCACTTTGTGGAAATGAGCTCTGAGCAGGGTGGAAAAATATGTAATTTCATTCAAGCTACCCAGGAAAAACAGAAGCTCTTTCCTTCTCCCACTTTAAATGAAGGAAAAGAAAAAAGGGAGAATATTAAAGAAAACTTTGCAATGTAATCCTATAACGTTTCTGTAAATAYAGACATTCAAAGAATTGTGGTAAGATCCCTGTTTACCAAAATACAGTAAARCCCTGCAGAGAAACCAGTATTTCAATCACTATTCCTTAATAAAATATTCATAAACCATCTGGTTATTTATCTAAAGGCTTTTGCCTAAATCTCCAAATGATTATTTGCCATAATGGTATTACTTTCTGTGAGAACCCTGAAGAATAATAAAAAAAAAAACAGTACATATTCAGTGAAACACTCTGGAAGAAGTTCGACACTGTCAAAGCTCATGGTATATCTCTCCTTGCAGGGGATTAGGGCATCTTTGTCTCCTTGGAAGAATGCCTACTAGGTTATCTGCTGCATTTTTTTCTGATTTTTAAGCTTATTGCCTTAAAACATAACTTATAAATAAAACATGCACAGGCATGTCACTCTCTCTGCCCTCCCACTGAGAGAGAAAAATGCACAATTTTGGCCCTATCTTCCAATTGCAAACAGACTGGATGGAGCAGGACAGCTTGAAAGCTTTCAAGGTCCTACYTGTTATGTGAGAAATAGAAAATCTAAGCAAAGAAAAGAAATAGGAGATAAATAGAAATTAGCAACCACATAGCAGGAGGTGATGACCTTCCCTTTCTCAAGAGACARCGGTCAGCAGATCAGTCAGCATTTCTTTAGCACCAACAATGGCTAAAAAGGTAGGTAGTATTGGAAAGAGCAAGAGAGCAATAGAGTGGGGACAAAAAGGATGTGGGAGGGAGCTAGGGTTCCTTGGGGAAGCTTGGGGCTAAGGTGGTGAAYCGAGGGCATTACAGGAAAAGGAGGGAGAGAAGATTAGCTAAGAAGGGAAAGACACAAACATCTTTTCCCAAGAGGTGAAGCTGTATTCTGCCAATTCCTAAACCATTTTCATGACTGCATGTATACCTGAAAGGCAAGGGACTTAATATAGTGTTTGGTCAGCTTTGCATCTCTCGAGAAGGACAGGCAGGTCTTAGGGGTACTTTAGGTTTTCTTGGTGCTTTCTACTGGAAACGGATCATGAAGGGGAGAGTTGGAGACATCCCATTCCCACTCCAAACCTACAAGGAATGATCGATTCTAACATTGGAGAACCAACTGGGATAGGGGTTGCTCAGTCCATGGAGTAAAGTTGCCTGATCTTACTCAGTCCTCAGCATTTTCTAAGTACAAGAAAGGAAAAAAAAAGATGAATTGCAGTTGATTATTYCTCAGTGTCATCTTTATGTGGTACTTACCTGGTACTTTTGCTTCCACTTTAGCAAGCAAAATTGCTTGATTGTTGAAATAAATTACAGGCTCCTCTTTTTTTTTAAAAAAAAAAAAAAAGAAAAAAAGAAAGAGGTAAGACAAGTGACCAAGATTCCACTCTTTCTTTAAGTTCCAGGGTGGTTCTGTTTTAGTAAAGAGGAGCTGGACCACGACATAAACCTGAAGAGAAGCTGGAGCAAACAGGTAAGTCATAGCTTTGGCATCATACGGGGAACTATAGACCTTCCACCTGCAGGTCTAAGAGGATAGGAAAGACTTACACCTGCAGAGAAGTTCAGAGCATGCAACTCTAGCATTATTTTCACAGAGGAATAGTGCCTGAAACTGTTTACCATCAACTCCCCCCTCCATGATCCATTTCCAGTAGAAAACATTTGCAGGCCAGCTCATTCCCTTGCAAATCTCTGAAGGGACCTGCAATATTCTTGAAGATGTATGTGATTATGTACCTGTTGCTTTCCTTAATGCTCACAGCTGGTTCATGCTTCCTCACTACTGGTGCAATTGGTTCAGGTAGCAAAGATCTGAGGAGTATCTCACGGCACATCTTCCACACTTCACGGTGATATAAATCAATTTATATTGTAATTACACCTGGAGGCCTTGCTTGGAGTAACTCTACTTTCAAGGAACTGTGTGTTAGGTATTACCTTCCTATCTAGGAACAAAGCAATACAAAATCAATCCAAGAAGAGCAAGGTTGAATGAGCAGCCAGATGGAAATTTATAGGTCARGATCAGCAGGCAGATCAATATTGGTGACATTGCTGTGGGTGTCTGCTACAGACCACTTGGTCATGGAAACAGATGAAACCCTCTTCAGATTACTAGAAAAAGATTCGTATTCACAAGCCCTGATCCTCATGGGGAACTTGAACCACCCCAGTATCTGCTGAAGGGACAACATAGCAAGGCACAAACAGTCCAGAAGATTTTKGGGGGGTAATGATGACACCTTCTTCACACAGCTGATCAAGGAGCTGATGACGAGGGGAACTCTGCTGGACTACATATTTAAAAACAATGAAGGATTGGACAGAGATGTGAACTATAGCATACATGGGGCTAGAAGGGACTTCTGTAGATCATCTGGCCCAATCTCTCATCCCCCGCTCAAACAGGATCAGCCAGAACAGGTTGCTCAGGACTATATCAAGGCACATTTGGAATATCTCCAAGGACAGAGATTCAGCAGCCTTTCCAGCAACATGTTCAACCACCTTCACCAAAAAAAAAAAAAAAAAAAAAAAAAAAGGTTTCCTTGTGTTGGAGTGGAAAGTCCTGTGTTTCAGCTTGTGCCTTTACCCTGCCACTGGGCACCATTAGTTAGAGGCACTGGCCTGATCCTCTTCCCACCCTTCCATTAGATATCTGTGTACATTGATAAGATCCCCCCTAAGCCTTCTCTTCTCCAGGCTGAACAATCTCAGCTCTCTCAGCCTCCCTCATAATGAGAGATATTCCACTATCTTCACCATCTTTATGGTCATTCACTGAACTCACTCCAGCAGGTCCCTGTCTCTCTGGTACTGGGGGAACCCAGCATTGGCCTCAGCACCCCAGGCGTTGTCTCACTAGCACTGCATAGAGGAGAAGGATTACCTCCCTCAACTTTCTGGCAATGCTCTTCCTCATGCAGACCAGAATGCCACTGGTCACCTTTGCCACAAGGGCATATTGATGGTTCATGTTCAGATTGTCTAGCAGGACTCCCAGATCCTTCTCCGAAAAGCTACTCTTCAGTCAGTTGGTCCTCAGCCTGCAATGGTGCCTGGGGTTATTCTTTCCCAGATGGACTCGGCATTTCCCTTTGTTGAACTCCATGAGAAGGTTATAGGGAGCCTTGGTTGAAGCAACCATGAGTTGGTGGAGTTCAGCATCCTGCAAGGAGGGAGCCAGTTAAAAAGCAAGATCACAACCCATAGACAACAAGGTGACCATAAGCCAGCAATGTATCCTCATGGCAAAGTGAGCCAATGGTATCCTAGGCTGCATGAGGAAGAGTACTGCCAGCAGGTTGAGGGAGGTAATCTTTCCCCTCTACTTAGCACTGAGGAGGCCCCATTTGGAGGGCTGGTCCAGTGCTTGGATCCCTGGGACAAGAGCAAGTGCATCAAAAGGCCACCAAGATGTAGCATTTGTCATAGCAGTAGAGGCTGAGCTGGGACTGTTCAGCCTGGAGAAAAGAAGGCTCAAGGGGAAATCTTATCCATGTGTAGAATACATGATGGGAGTGTGAAGAGCACAGAGCCAGACTCTTCTCAGTGGTGCCCAGTGGTAGGACAAGAGACAATGAGCACAAATTGAAATACGGGATATTCCCACTGAACATGAGAAACCACTCACACAGTAAAGAAGTATTTTAATGTTGGAATAGGCTGCCTAGAGAGGTTGCRGAGTCTCCATCCTTGAAGATATTCCAAACCATCCTGAGCAACTTGCTTGAGGAGACCTTGCTTGAGCAGGGAGGTTGGACAAGATATCTCCAGAGGCCGTTTCCAATCTCAACTATTCTGTGATTTTCAGTATTTTTCAGTAATGGATCCAGGCAATATTTCCACTCTCCTTATAACCAAATCAGGTACGCACCCAATGTTGACTTCATTCACTGTCACACAAGCAACTATGGTAGGAGCCAAGTTGGCATCCTCATTTCACATCATGACAACTTACTGAAGTTGATTGAATACCACTCACCACACCTCACTATACACTGGACATTAAAGAACCTTGGAGATGACCTGCAAAATCACTTTCTAGAACACTGTGATCATTCTAGCAAGATGACAGTCTACTAAAGGAAAAAGGAAAA
>NW_028185994.1:560536-573473 GCF_003343005.1 Rhea americana | reverse complement strand
ACCCTAACATTTTTAAAGACAATACAAAAACATGCTACATCAGGTGCATGGGATGGTATGACCCAGCCTAGCTCTACAGTCAGAGTGAGGGGTATCCAATGCACAGGGCTCCTGAAGTACTATTTGAAAGTCATTCTCTCATTTTTACAGTCAGCCTATCATAGATCAGAAACTCCTTCTCTTGTTTATGACCACTTACATCAGAAACAAAACGAAACAGAAGGATGAAAGAGAGTGTAATTTGACTCTACCAAATAAAAATGGATCATCCAAACCACAGTGTGAGAAGAACAAGAACCTTCTCTAAAGGAACAAGGACAATGGCAATGTAATTCTCAAAGAATATTTTAATTACTACTAATAAAGCTGTTAACATTTTTTTTAAAAAGTCTGACAAATGAATGTGTCTGTGCAAGTTCTTATTACTTGTACTAGTAATTTATCACAAGCTAAAATGAGAAACCTTTGTCCCTCGTTAATACAATAATTCAGTAGAATGGTATCAGGGAAAAATAATGATAGGAAATAGGGCTAAGAGAACCCCAAGTAATCATATACGCTATCCTGCTGTGACTCAGGAGCTGTTTCTGCATCACATTATCTAATGGATTGTTGCCTGGCCTGTTGCCAAGCCTTCAAAGTGGAAACTCCACCTCACCCCCAAGCAAGAATTTCACTCTTTTCGGACAGAGATCCCATGCTCTGGCCACTCACACCGCTTAACTCAAGGTAAGCCAACACTTTGTCATTATCACGAACATGAATAACACTTTCTCCTTTCTTTTATCAGCACTCCTTACAAGTGCAGGAATGAATATCCAGGCCAGCAGACACTATCCTTCCAGTAACAGTAGCATTAGGTTTCATCTAAGATATAGTACTATGCTTTTCTGGGCTAGAATGAAGCTAGTGATGGCCTCATTGCTCTCAAATTTTAGCAATATTCATAAATTCAACAGGCTAGGGCAGTTTTTGTGATATATTTATTCATGGATGCCTTGTACACAGAAAATCCCTCAGCACAAGATATTGTCATGGGACGTGAGCAAAACCTGAGCTCTTAATGGCAACCATCATCTCCACAGTTTACTTTGTGCAGCAAGGGGCTATGCTCACAAGACAAGCATAGTACGTAACATAGATGACAACTCTGCATGCAACCGAAAAGAGAAAACCCCCAGGAGGACAGAGAAAGATTTTCAAAGCCTTTTCCTGAATGCTAAGGAAATTCTGGGATGTTGTTTGTCACAGACATGTTAATTTGCTGTGTGTCTGCATGCAGAATTATTGCTCCTGAGGTATCCATTCCCCATGTTGCTTTCCTGACTTCAGGAGCACTTTAAGGTAGTCACAACGAGCAAGCTGAAAGCACAGGAAAAGCAATGTTGCTCTTTTACATTGCTATTTTCTTCTTTACCTTCTTGTAGGATATTTCCCCATCACCACAATAAATTATCAGCAAGATCACTGTTTAAATTTTCAAAAGAGATTTTAATTTTTGTGCATGTGCAAAATTTCATTGGGGATGACACATGAAAAGCTGCAGGTCAGAATATCTTGGCRTATACAAGAAAGCAATGAAAAGTTGGATACACCTGTTCCCTCAAGTTTTGAATCCTCTTCTTGCTCCCAGTCACTCCTGCTACTGACTATCAAATGTAATTCATGTCCATCAAATGTAATGCATGTTCTTCCTTTTCTGCACCCTGGGAAATGAACTGTCAACTGTCAACTGAAACTTTTGCATGCCATCAAGACAGGGAAATGCACTGTATCAGTGCCAGTAGAAAGAAACCTAYAGTTCTCCTCTAAAACTCTGCAGGATACAGAAAGGAATATGTGCAAAAGCACTGCAATAATATCACCTGCCAGAACTCAAAATTTTAGGAGAGGAGCTGTAACCTCTCTGCTCCAAAACAGCCAGAAGCCATCCCAGCACTGTTCCTCATACAGACTCCAGGAAATTGCCTTCTACTTGTCACACGCACACTTGCAATGGTAAGCCTTTAGTCGGGGGCATCTGGGCCCGTGTCCCTACAGGTCAGGGGAAGAACACCAATATGAAAGGCACAACCAGGTCTGTCCACCTGAGACCCTCTAGTGGTTCAAGAAGGACAAGTGTGTGATTCAGACTGTGGCTGTTTGACTGGTTGCTGTTTTATACCATCTGTGCTCACCCTGAAGAAGCATGTTAGCACCTACAATGAACTAGATTTCTCCTTGCAGTACCTTCTCCCCAGAACAGATGCCCCACATCTGGCAACTTAACCTCCATTAAACTTCTTTACTCTCAAATATTTCTACTCCTAAAAATAGGTTGTATAGCCATGTGAGGAAGCCTTCTCTGATATGTGCTGGCTGGAAGAAGGCAAGAGAATGAACTTCTGTCAAGTATCCTCTAAAAGCGAAACATTTGGAAATAATTAATGCATCCCCTTTCTTTATCCAGTCATCTCATTTGCTACCAGAGAGATGAAGCTCTAATCTGGTTCCTTCATCCATCTGGGCTTAACATTTTATGAAATAGGATAGCCATCCTACTTGAGCTAGTCAGGGAAAGATCAAGCAACTGAGACCTAATTTAGTTATTACTAATTCATCTCCTGCAGTGGGATCAGCAGAATTACTCCATTTTCCTTCTACTTCATGAGAGTGCTGCTGGTTGTCTCTGGTGTTCCCAGAAGATTGTGAGTAGAGAACTGTCAGGTGATAGACCTTCCTGATCTGTCCATTCATAGTTATGCTCTTTTTTGTTTCTTACCTCAGAGATTCAGAGATTTGCTTAGGTCATACAGCATTTTCTTAATTGTCCAGTTGAATATATAGAGATAYATTTGCAGAAATAGAAGGGTTTCTGGCAGGTAGACAAACAGTAACTCCATTYGTTTATAGAGATGGAATTTTCTCGTGTATACCAAGCAAACTGTACAGAGGTACATCTACTCTTGGTAGATGAAATTCAGCTACTGCTCAGGATTAGAATTAATGCTTAAAGGTYCCTTGACATGTGTGCACCACAGGGCCACCAAAATCACTCTGTTCCTCTCGCAAAGCTTTCAAGCCTCCTTGAAGACGACGTGGATTTTGTCAGGGAGGTCGGTGGGCATATGTTCTCCATTCTGATTATGCAGTCGTCTCCTGCAACAARCTCTTGAACATGTGGCACATGCACAGAGAACTATGCTTGGTGCATGGGGCCATGGCAGGTAACAGATTTCCCCACTGTAAGGAAATATCTTTCATCACTCCCATTCTCTAGTATTGGGGTAGGTATTGTACTATTTGCCATGTACTTTCCTAAGGTATCTGCTTTTGGTCAATACCAGACACAGGATACTGGGTCAGGCCAGCATCTAACTTGACCCCACATAGCTCTGTCCTCCTAGTCGTATGCCTGGCACACAGGTTCCCAGAATAGGAAAAAGGCACTACTTTGAGGAGATAATGTGAGAGACTGGTTCCCTTCTCCACTAGAAGTGGAGGTGARGCAAATAGTGTGAGCCGTTCACGCCACATGCAGGATCAGGAAGGTCTGTCATTGTTTCTCAGCTCTTTCTGAGAACTTAATCAAAAATACACTAACTTCAGTGGTGCAGGATGTAGGCAGAAATCTGCCTACCACCTCTGTAAAAGGACACAGTCCAAACTAATATCTACATTACAGTAGGTAACAGCTTTCTGATACAATTTTCCAAATATTATGTATCCTACTTACACCTATACTGAAAATCAATGTGTTGCAAACTTTCCAGCACAATCAGCCAAGCCCAAGATCTTATAAACCTACCTTTCAAGTGATTCCCAGAAAATAAGCTGGAGATTTCAGCGGTGAAKGCAATCAGGCACTTTATCTAGTACAATGATTTACGTCTATTTTATGCAGATAGCCCTCACCAATCATTACCACAAGAAAAGAAAGTGTATGTCAAAATCTTTTATTCCTCCCAAATCATACATTGCCCAGGCTTTCTGTCCAACGACTTTGAGTTCTTGATTAGGACACAGAGCAATAAACAGCACAAAGCACTCCACGCAGTGACTTTTACAGCCCTTTATGCTCTCCTACTGCATTGGGCATTTGAGCAKCTTATTAAATGACAGACTTTTTTCTTTTGAAAGACAAACTCAATTAAATACAAAATGCAGATTTGAGAGTGGAGAGCCAGTTTTACAGGATGGACRAACAATAAATTTCGCTCTCTTTTGCTTTCAAATTCCTGTTCATGTTTGACATACACACTCCCTTGCACCAAAATACAGCATTTCAAACAAACCTCATGCTTACCAAACATAGAAGTGTTGTGGCTGGATCTGAAGCCACGACTTCTGGAGGTTGGCTGTGCTGTGGGGAAGGTTCCCTTACCTAATCGTCTTCCCCACACRTTCGCTCTTGGAGAGGACTGCGGGTTAGATGGTCCTTTCAACTAATCTGCTAGAGTCTTATCCTATAATATCCTTTGACACTGACTATAAAAAACATCGAAACCAACTCCACAGACTTCTGGTGTGTCYCTTGTTGGAAATGAAGGCTTAAATTTGCAAGACGGGTCGTCAAGAACTGACTTTTGAGGGAATTTCAGYCACAGTGTTAACAAAGAAGTTGCTAAGACCTAACCAGGGCAAGGGCATAGAACCTAGCTTCGATGCATTGAGATTCAGCTCTCCATTGCTTATTGCAACTGGATTTGTAGTGAAGATTTTCAGCTTACATGGCTGCAACTACGCTGTCTTCAATCCTAGCAGCCAGTACCACTGCATAGTGAGCAGGCCCRAATGCCATAGGCAACACCTTCCTTGCTCAGCACTTTCTCAGCTATGATCTGTTCCCACCAGGATCCCCTCTGTATTTGTCAGGACTTTATTTGTAGTAAACAATTCCTTGAAGGCCTGCCATGGCAAATACCAAAAAAATGTTCCCACTTACATGGCAGAAATCCTGTCCTTGTGCAATTTGTTCTGTGTCTTGCATTTCCAGAATASAGGACAGAACAGATTAAAACCATCTGCAATCTTTCAATATTTTCAAATACCACATGTATACCACACTAATGTTGTTGCTTCTTCTCCCACACATACATTATTCAACTTGCAGCATCTGTAAGTGTATTTGAGAGGAACATATATGACATTGCTTCCTCTGAGAGCTAGACCTGAAAGCAGAATTCTTACCTGATGTGAGCTAGCCTGCACCTCTTTGAAGTCAACATCAGTGGAGAATATTCCCTGATAAATGGTAACCTGTGAAATTCTGTGCACATCAGAAAAAGTACAGGATGGGTAAGTAAAATGCACAGGGAAAGTCCAGACTGAAGCTCATCCTTAGAAAGAAACCTTGTCTTCAGACACATAGCCTTGCTGCGTAAAACTTTGATCTGGTTTTGGATGATTGGTAACATGATTAGTGTTTGATTAGAGTGTTTTGTGATTCCTTCCTGGAAARTCATTCATTATCTAAAATCCTTGCCCACTAGATTTTGGATGCTGCCGGCTCATGCATACATATTTTTTTCTTATCTCTGCTCTAGGTTTCCACACGAGAACACGGCCTCCTCCCAAATCCATGGCAAGTTGTCTCAGGAATCTCTACCATGGGTCTCCAAGCTAAGGTTTTGTTGTATCTCACATGAGAACAATTTGCAACAATGCAACACACATACTTTGGTAAATACAGCAAAGATTATGCAAATAACACAGGAGTCAGAGTACTATTTATTACGCTATGTAATGCTTTGGACTTGCTGCTGGAAAGCCCGGCAGCATGATCACTGCAGCAAGTATTGGTAGATTCGGGTTACCATTGGTTATGGCAGTCGTGAAACATTGCCAGTGCGGCTTTGCTCAGCACTACACAAACATGTCATTGAAAAAAAAAAAATCAGTGCCGTAGATTRCAAGTTGCATATGTGTAGTGCCCAGCTACATGAATGACAGGTCAGCACGGAGGTTTTCACTGGGTCAAGTCATTAAAAGGTGGTAGAATTAAATATGCCATACAGCTAAAACTTAATTCAGAAAGCTGAAAAAAAAAGAGCATAATAACACAGGAAGACTAAGGTGTCTGCACTGGTAACATGCTGACATCTTGCATTATGCCATACAAAGTGCAAATGGAGACAGRAAACCAGATGGAAGGAAACAAATATTTAAAATCACATTTATTTCTCAGCTAGTCAGAACCCCAGGATAAGATTTTTGTTTCTATTCTCTGTCTAGCCTAAATGGAGAAGGCATTTCCTGTAAATACTTCTAAGAAGTCACAAAGAAATTATAGAMTGGGGCACAGGGTGGGGTGGGAGTGGGCAGCTGCGAAGGTGGAAGCAGGGRCATTTGAATAAATTCCTTACTCTCATTTCCTCTGGACAAGTAAAATGAACAGKCTACCTCAATGAATTTTAAGCCTCTGAGCTGGCTGCTTTCTAATGGCCAAGTCTTTCTGAAGTCACATCAGGAACTGAGCCACTGAATCTGCTGTGAGGACTAGAGCTCTGAAGACACTCAGATGTTAATGCAGTGAGGCAAGAAGAGAACGAAAGTGGGAATTTTTCACTCAGCACCTGATAGAAATACTGACTGTCAGAGCCAGACACATCCAGTAGGCTGTTCAGATGCTTCAGTGCTGGATGCCAGATGGGTGGTGTGAAGTGAAACTAGATGGCCTCTTATCTATCCTGCTCAATTCCCTCCATCTAATCTATTGCTAGGGGAAATCCAGGTAATCCCAGGATGCGTCACTGCAAGTGAGATCAGCTGTAGATTGAAAGAGTGACAGTCTTGAGGCCTCCTGTCATCTTACCCAACACTTCCAATGTCCCCTGGAGGAACAGAGACAMAGACTATCCTTAGTCACAAGAAGGAGGTCAAAATGCCTCTGTGGCATTCCCCCACCGTTAGACACTCTTCCACGGAGATGTGACCTCCGTACCACAGCTGTGGATGGCTCCTTCTTCATGGTATAGACCACAAGGCCTGTCTCCCAGGTTGTGGGTGATGGACTGGTTAATACAGTATGTCCTCAGGAGAAAGGCTGCTGCCAGGCAGCAGCACGAGCTGAGTGGTCAGTGAGTGGTCATTCTGCACCTGTGTTGGCATCAAGACATACGGGCCACAGTGCAGTGCTGACAGGATTTCACAGCCTGGTGGATGCCTCTAGGGCCGACATGGGAATCCTGAGGTAACAAGATAGAGGCAATAAAGAGTCCCAGAGCAGCTGTTAGTCCTTATGCCTTGTTTTTCCTTTCCTCGGTGCTTTTCGGAGCTTTTCTGTTTGGAGATGCTCAACATTTTCCCACAAACATTTTCTACTGACTCTTAGGAAACAAACTGCAGCCTCCTGACGAGGTTAGCTTGTTAGACACCATTGACTCACCTCTCAGAAACTACCCAAAGGCCTCCAGACCTCTACAGACCACAGGCAAAAACCATCATCTACTCTCTTTCTGTAGCTGATGTCCTCACCAGTGAGGTACTACAACAAATCTAACACAATCTCCTGTATCTTCATCTTGGCCTCCGTCCCTGATGTAAGACCTCTTCTACCTTCTCCCTGTGTCCTTCAGCTGGTCCTCCAGCTGGTCACCAACAACAGCGCAAAACTGATGTGACAAGTGGGAAGGGCAAGCTATGAGGCAACTCTGCAGCATGGGAGGTCGAGCTGCACAGACTGGGAATAAGTCTCTTCTTCAGGGAAGGAATGGGCCTGAGCCCCCTCATGGTAGAGGAGGCAGTCATAACAGCGACAGTGCCTCCCAGTCCACCTTGGCAAAACACTTACTGTTCACTGGGGCAGGATGAAAGTGCTCCAGGAGTGTATCTCTGCAGTCCAGTAATGCAATACTGCTCGTGATAGTAGCAGCCCACAAACTGGCTACTGAGTTTCCATGGCCTCTAGATTGAGGCTTGTCAGGCTTGCTGTGTGTTCTCATCTCTTCTGGAGCTTTGTTTATATTTAATTTGGCTGTAATAGCACTTTTTTTCTTTTCTTTTCTTTTCTGTCTTTTTTTTKGGGGGGGGATCAGGTAGCTATATCTAATTTGTTTTACTTTTACTTAGCTCTGCATAGCACAGTCATAGTTTTTAAAAAGATGTTAGAAATGTAGTTACTCTATGTAGAACAAATATTTATGACTCTTAACAGAATTAGATATAGCTATTAGCATAGTGGAATACAGGCCTGGATGACAGCAGGGGCCTTGAAAAGCATAGGACATTGTGAAGAAAAGCATGAGATAGAAGATGGGGCACAGACTAGTCCTGGAAATCATTCAGCCATAAACAACTCACCAATAGTCACTTAAAGAAATGCAGACCCAGAGATGAACAAGAACAGTTTTAAGGGTAATAAAGAGAATCAAGGATATATAAATAAGGCATCTTATACTGTTAATCTAACAAGTCATATGCCAATGAAGCAAGAGCAAGGTATAAAAGTGTTTAGAAAATATAAAAAGGGACCCCAATGAGAGTCTCGAGCGAGGAAGAAGTAACCATCAACACCAACATTGCTTTCCTCCTGGATAAAGATTCCGGATGGTGACAACTTGATCCCAGCCTCAACCAGACTGAAGTTAACCTTTCTAAGACCCAAAGGGCACTGAAAGGATATCAGTAATACCAGGAAAGTACACATCAGGAAGTGTGTGCATAAAGATCTTAATTGCATTATTAAAGAGATTTTTTTGTATAGTAGTATTCATTTCTTTCTTTTTTCCTTTCCTGTAAGAATTTAATTTGAAATAATAATTCTTCAGTTAGACTGTTAAGATTTCAATATACTAAGAATAAATTCTTAACTTTACATATACTTCCTTTGTGCTCATGAGAAGATTTTGAGAGTAACAGAAGAGCATGCAGGATTTCTACTCAAGCTAAAAAAGGGCGTATGTTAAACCAGAGACATGTTATTGTAAATAAACGAATGTACAACTATACATAGAGTGTTATATTTACACCTGGGGGCAGCTGGCAGGAGGGAGTGCTTTGGTTTCGGAGTAGGTATTGTTAAGTTCCTGTAGCTGAAGGCAACAATGTTTTTTTTTTTTCAAGCTGTGGCCCTTGGATAGAAGCCAAACAGAACTATTACAGCTTAGGTTGTGTTTTCCTTTAGGTTCTGTTTTGTTTTAGGTGCACTAGCAGCAGCACCTAATCATTTTTCTTATCATGGAGTGCTTGGTTTACTGGTAGGGTCTGTTGTTGGATGTGGTTGTTCATTGAGTTTAGGGGGATTCATCTGTTTCTTTGGTGCTGGATTTTCAGTTTATTTAGGTGGGATGTTAGTGGGTTGTGTCTGTTCCATGTCATTGGCTGTTGAGTCATTTCCTGAGGCCCTGGGGGGATTTACATGTTCTGGGTTATGGTACGGGTTTTGTTTTGGTACTTTTGTTGGTATTATGGTGGGGGATTTCATAAATTTTGGGGGGCTTGGGGTTACCATGGCAGATCTTGCAGGAGAGAAGGGGAGTTCTCTTCAGTTATATTTTAGTGGTGTGGCCACCTTTTATTCTTGGGAGACAGGGACGATTTTGGTTGCTGGATGAGGGTTATTGTTGACTCTGTTTATTATTCTACAGCTTGTGTGGGGTCTACCTCAGGGAGCAATTAAGGTGGTGTGGAGGTTGATGCATTTGGTAGTGGTTCGAATATAGTTTAATGCAGGACATAAGGTTGGGAGATTAAGGTTTAAGGTTTAAATCCTTTTYTTCTGAGTGGAAGTTGGTAAATATTTGTTTTCTTTCCCATGGTTCCAGGGGCATCTGCAAGCTAATCATCCCCTCAGCCTCAATTCTGACTGACAGCTACTTATTATGATTTTAAATTTGCTGTGGAAAAGGACCTCAAAAACAGAATTGCATCTGAAGCAATAATAGGAGAGAGAGCAACCAAAGGAAGATGAGGCATGACCTAGAACAGTGCCTGGAAGATTTATGACTGCACACTGTATAGATGGGCCAAATAATAAATATTTAAAATGAGGGGCTAACAGGGCTTTCTGCTACCAAGCAGAGACACCAGTGGCTGCAACAAGCAAGCTTAAAGTCCACCTTGCAGAGGGGTATTCCGGCACTATGACTGTAGCCTGGACATTCTCAAAAGTCTTAACTCACCATGGCTTTCAATATTTGCATAGTATATGAAAAATTGATACAGCCCCAGTCCAGCAAAAGGGCTACATATATCCTTAAATTTTAGCCCATGCTTCGTGTTACTGATGATAGAAAGCTATGTTCATGCAATGAGCTATGTTCATTGCTGAAATTTTAAAATGCTTGGACTTGGGCATATTCTCACAGGCCATAATTTGAAATATCTCCATAAAGCCACAAATCATCAGCCGAGATCACAGAAATCACATTGATCTCCACCTTCCTATACTGAACATCCCGATTACTCAAATTGCAGAGAAACTCATTTCTTACCACTGAGTTAAAACTCACAGTGTTTAGGCAAGAACAAACACGATTGCAAAAAGCTGATGCTTTTGTTTTTTCTTTTTGAAGTGTGCCTGTGGCAAAGTCGACAGATAGTGACTTAAAAAGTGAGGGGGAGATGTGGCGAGCTGGGGAACAGCTAATGGCACCAAAATAGCCCTTTGAAATTTTTTTCTTGCTTAAAATCAAAAGCAAAGCTCCAACTTCAAACACATGGAAAGACAAAACAAAACAAAACAAAACTACTGAGAGAAATCAGTTTGAACGTTCTTGGGGTAAACCCTTGCTGAGTGCCATGCCACAACTCTCATTACCACCACAAATACGATGATTTGTTTAATCCTTCGGTCATTTCAATTTCTTTTTTTTTTTTCCCTTTCCAAACACTAAATTGAATTCCCAGTACCTAATTTTAAAAGAGCCACACAGGATCCCTTGCTTTGTGAACTCAATGCGCTGTTCTCTGGTTCGTAATGAAAGGCCACAGTTTTTTTCCCTCTTCCCCTCACCCTTTTCTCCTATCAGTAGATAGGCCATCTTACAGACGAGCAGGGAACACTACACTGGCCACAGCTGCTGGGAAATCACCTCTCCTCCTGAAAGCTGACATGAAAACAGAGTGAACAAAACCCAAAGGGGCTATGAGAAAGCTCAAATTTGGTCCAGATCAATYCACCCCTGAAGTCAGTCGTGGACTTGGATGCTTCTGCAGAGTGGATGTCAGAATTAAGAAATGCTGTCTGTCCCTTCTAGGCTGGAAATCTGACCTGCTGTTAGGTTTGTGGGCATACTCAAAATGAACGTGTCACACCTAAGTTTGCGACAGTTAGCTCAGTTTAAGGCAAGCACAATTGTAACAGATAGGCAAAAAGAGGGTCTGTATGTCTTGTTCACAGCAGGTCCAGGCAAGTGCTTCAGAAACCTACTCTCACTGCAGGCCACTGTGACCTGTTATGAGCTGTGAATGGTCCTTTCTACATTTCTCTTTCTGCAAATGGCATCTCTCCTTTCTCCCATTTCCTCTCCTCCAATCTTCATTATGTTGCCCCTGTGTAAAAACAGCCTCCTGTTGGTTCCGAGAAGGGATCTGAATTTTGCCTCAGAAGCATAATTGATTATCCAACCAGGACAGATATAGCAGAAACAGGAATATCACCATTGCCACACCCGCACATGAGGTACAGGAATATCCCCCCCCTCCTTGTCTTACTAGATAGCTTGCCTTTGTATTCACACAGGTGGCAGAACCGAAAGAAATCCACCATAGGACATTCCCTTCTTATTCCTGCCCTGGTGGATTTCTAATTTTGCCACATTCCCTCCATGTGTGGCCACACACTGAACAGGAAGGGGTTAATATCCAGGAACGCCCAGGAAGGACTGTGATAGTAATTAAAATATAATAGACTTGTGGGAGTCATATCCCTTAGGAATTTCCTCTTTAATATCTTCAGTTATAACTTCAGTGCAGGTCACCTGGATGTACCATGGAGGAGAAAGCCTCCTGCACCAGTGTAGTTTCAGTTTGTCATATTTTGCCCAAATGGAGAGGCTGTAGAGAAGGAATGCTGGAGGATAAAGGGAATTTGTCAGCTGTTGGGCTCACATTCTGAAGGCTACCTTCCAGTTTTGGAAATGAAAGCTATTTGAGATGTCTTTTCCTCCCACTTCACTTATCACAGCTTCAGGTGCCTTGAGTGCAGGGAAGAGTATGCAGAAGTAGTATGCAGTGTAGCATGTCAGAAATGACAATATGTAGTGCAGTAYGTCAGAAACATCCCTCCTCTGCTTGTTGCTATAATTCCTTCAGGAACTTGGTATTCATGTACAGCATTGAAAAAGGAAATGGCTCATACTGAAAACACCTTCCCTTCTATGAAAATAAAGGTGGTRTACCTGAAGGACATGAGACCTCACCTATGCTCTCTCCTATATCGAACTGAGGCTCYGATGCCTCTTGCTGTAAATGACACACAGTACAACTTTGAGAGGACTTTCATCCTGCTAGAAGGCTTAAGTTTTTATACAAAGAGGGGACCAAAGTCCATCAGATCAGGCTGAAGAACACACAGACAGAAATATCAGGGCAGTGCTAACACACAATAGTCTATTCCTTGCAATTATAAAGGATGTTACATGGCAGACAGCATAGCAGAACACCAACTGAGTTTATTGGGGTAAGTTCAGCACCAACTGCAAAATCTCATGGACGCTTTGCCACCATCATTATCTAAATTCTAGAAGGCTAGAGGCTGACAATGCAAGATTAGTCAGGATGCACACTCGCTGGCTGGATTACTCTTCACTCCTCCCCAAAGCTTTCTTTAGTCTTGCAACAGTCCTCATTCCAAGAACCTGTCAAGCTTTAACAAGAACAGACAAAGGAATAAGAGAGTAAACTGTCGCAATAAGACTAAGAAGTTCATTTCTGTTATTGGACTTGAAAGTAAGAATAGATCTTTTTCTTTCTTTTTTTCGTTTTTATTTTATTTCCTTTTTTTTCTTTTTTTTTT
>NW_028185994.1:521818-560531 GCF_003343005.1 Rhea americana | reverse complement strand
CAGCCAACCTGGATTGGATCTGCAGCTGTAGCTGTGCAAGGCCTTTCTGCTGAGGAGACAATCCCAATGGAATTCTCCTYAGCTAACATGGCCATCCTGAAGATCTGGCCAAGGAAATTGCCTGTAGTCTCTACGCCCTGCTGAAGGGAAGCCAGCATCTCTGGGAGACACCTGAGATGCAACGCAAAACATGCATTGTTTTGTAGCGGGGACCTCAGAATCTGCTGAGAGTGTGCCCAGCTTGCCAGCACGCAAGACAGAACAGTATAAAGGGGCTGTGTTATCTGCATCCATCAGGGCGTCTTCAAAAACAACAGCAACAGAAAGGCTCCTAGAAACCACTTGTGGCCTCTATTGCTGAGTCTAGAACCTGGCGCACAATTGATCCACTGTCAGGTTGGAAAAATGTGCTGCAGGGAGGGCGTTCTGCAAGGTTTATACTTCATTTTAATTRATCATTTGGAAGACGGCATGGACTTTTATCCCATTGTTGCAGTAGTGTAACTGTAAACTGGGTAATCTAAGGAAGTAAGAAATGCATGGCCTGCTAGGAGACAAAATAACTTGTATTACTTGATGGTAGGAGGAGCAGGGGGAGAAAGAAAAAGAAAAGAACTTTCAAGCAACTTTCAAGCCCACCAGACTGTCTGCAGTTCTTTATCTGGATGATGACAACCTAAGAAGGCCTGCCCCAGAAAGCGAGACTAGAATTTTAAATGTTCTTCAGTAAACCATACAATGGCCTAAAACAGATCAGGCACAAAACCAAAGCTCTCTACCAAGACAGGAGTATTCCAGTGCACAGACACAACTCAGGAAGCATGAACTCGCCTAGTAGTTCTTCAGTAACAGGACACAGAGATCTAAACTACAGTCACTGCTAACACATGGAAGACATTAGAAGAATGAAATTACATGAGGTCCTGTACTGCTTCTACGATTATTATAAGACTGCAGTGAGAGGTAAATCATTGCAATGTGGCAGGAAATAGCTCATCTTACAAGAGCTGCTGCAAAATAAAACTCTTTCTCTCATCCTGGCACAGTGTGAGTATAACACATAGCAAATTGTCCTGATGTTCTGAGTGATTATGTTCTACCAAAAATATTTAAATGACCTTTACCTTGCTTTTTTTATTAGTGGCCAGAATATAAGATGACACTGTATTTCATCCTCCTTAGCAGAGATCCTATTGAAGACTTCATTATCACTTTTGGGGCTACAGAAGGAACACACACTTTCTCATAAGAAGCTGTAAATGTTCTTCAGAACTCCTGATACCTGACTGAGGAAAGCGTATTTTAAAAGCACTACATAATGAAACATTTTTTCCTTTTTTAACTTTTGTTAAAATAATTTGTGCTACGTTCTATTGTCAGGATGGTCTATCAGTCTGAATGTTATAAAAGGCTTGTTCAGGAACTTCAACACTTCACCTGAAAAGTCAAGCAGGCAAGTCTGTCACAAGTCAATTAAGCTGAAGTTTAGATAACAACGAACAGCTTTTCATTACAAATTGATTCTTCTACTGAAACCCATTCAACTCTTGGAATCCATCAACTCCGCAGTGATTAGCTGACTTGTAGTGTACAGCCACGTATCTGCGTTCATGCTTATATGTCTGACAGGGACCCCAGGAGTAGCGAAGCCGCAACACTATCGGTCTTTAAGCACTGACCCATATTGAAGTCTACCCTGCTTCTGTCATGACACTGCACTGGATAACCAAAGGCCAAGACCAGAAAAAGCAATAATGATGCCACTGCCTGCCTCATTTGTTTGTATCTAGGCAATACTAGGTCCTGGTCCTCCTCCTCACACAGTTATCGTTACAGCCACCGTTTTAGAAGAGTCCTGTTAGGTTCAGGCCTGCACTCTGCACTCACCAAATAACAAAACACAACCATCCCACTATACATAAAGGTCAGTGTATAAGCCAGGCTGAGCTCATTCAAACCCAGAGGACTGCTGACAGTCCACATGGGCTGTGCTGAGAAAATGTCTAACCACTAATAAGCACTGGGCAACAGTGGGACTAACAGTGGGGCTRATGGAGAAGCAGCCTCTGATAAAGGTTTCAGATAACAGATAGAGAGAGAAAGCTTAATCCTCATGGCATCTACGCCCTTGACACCCTTTGAGGGCCCAGAACATGCTGTGACACCACTGGGACTTTCTATATTGATTTGGAAAAATCACCTAACCCAGCAGGCCAGGAAACGAGAAAAACCCTAGATAGGCAGCATTGCTTCATTCATCAAACTGCTKTGAACCGATGACTACAGCCAGCCAAAAAGGCCAGACAAAAGGCCTGACAAAAGTTAAGTGTCCAAGTGGCCAATTACATGTGCTGTGCTCACTATCCTTGAGCACCCAAGGCTAAAAGGATAAGTCAGCTTCTCCAAGAAGATGMATTATGTGCACCTCCAAGAAAATGCTGCTCTCTTCTCTTCCTGCCTCAGTGTGTGCTTCTTGGTTTCTTTTKGAAGACATGGGAGTAGATTTGGAGGAGCATTGAAAGCATTCTCTGTTCAGCACAACTAATTTCTTGTTTTTATAAAGCGCAGTTCTTCCCGGTTTTCATACTACCTAAATGGCTGACTCATGAGGTCGTTCCCTTATACGGGGTTTGTAGTTAGAAAGAATGGCAATAAGGATCTTGTTAAARTGAAAGCTCTATCGAGTGCTTTGCATTTCAAGCCAGTTATGTCTTATCACTTTCTCTCTCTCTTTGGCTCTCAAATTAAAAGGTTAACAAACATGAATGGTGACCATTTGCTACAGCATTAGGAAGCTTAGGTCTCTCTGCTGGAATCCTGAATTCTGTTCAAATTATCAGTGACATAACCATGACAAGTCTCTGATTCCCTGGGACAATCTTGCCAAGTGGATAATGGGGGGTGATGGGTAACTGCTCTTCTCCCTTTGAGCCTGCAGTTCTCAYATAACCARTGAAATCCAGAGAGGAGCCCTTCTYGCTAGTATAAAAGACCTTTTACTAGGAGCTAAACAGTCCCACCTCCACAAACATGGCCATGAAGACATCTGATTTCTGCTGTGGGTCTTGCCTGACGGAACAAGGTACTCCGTGGTTACTGTGTGCAAACACTGCTAGGAAGCACAGAGAAGTAACCACCTGAGCAAGGCTAGCAGGTTAACAGAGTCAGCTTGTTTTTGTGTGTCAATGAACACATCTTACAGAAAGGGAAGAAGAGGAAACGGCCTCTGCAGCACAAAGCGGCTTTTCAAAGCATGCCATAGACTTTCTAGTGAAGTGAGATCTCCTGGAGCTGAGGCTGTGAGCAGGTTTCATTASCCGTGGTCAACAGCTCACCTCTCTGTGGCACACTCCGTACTAGCAAAAGGTACACTGCCACAACACATAGCAGGTGCTCCTCTTCCTGCTGGAAGCTCAGTTCCCTGAAGCATTAGCCACGCATGAAAGGCGGTCATTCGCTTCCTGTCCTAGGTTAGGATGCACATTCCTGCCAAAGGCCACCATGCTATCCTCCTTAAAGCCAAGGTTAGGTGTTTTTCAGAAAGAGGTGCAAACACATTTCCCCAGTATAAACTGTTATAATTCCGGTACGAATTCAGTTCATCACAAAGTTATCCTGTCGCTGTGAACAGAGACAGAATCAAGGATCACTGAGTGAGAGACAGTTTAATGCTGTTCACCTCGGCATATATGATCCACTCGCAGTTCACACCAACTTTTTCAGCAGAAGTGTGAATATTAGCTCTGTAATACGTGCCACCTTGCTGGGCAAATTCACGAGGTATTGCTTATTCCTCCTCACTCTCTGTTGGGCCCCCAAAATGCATGGCTCTAGATAACAGCAACAGCAAGTCTCAGAACTTGGGTGCACATTTGCAAGTGAATGGCAATGCAAAGAGTGGTAACAAGACCTTCTGTTTACTGGTGGATAATTGGAACGCTAAGACCTGGTATGAAATTGTATTTGTTGTTTCATTTCCTGCCTTCTATCACTCTGCTCGAAATCGTATTTGTTGTTTCATTTCCTGCCTTCTATCACTCTGCTCCACTCAACATTATCAGTTAAGAGTCGATACCGACATTTCCATGACACACAGACAGCAGCTTTGGCCACACCAAAGTGGATACTTCCTCCATGAGCTGCTGAAGCCAAATGGGAATCCAGGTAGATATATCAAGAGAGGGGAGAATCCTTGCACTTGGTAGAATAGACTGGGCAGGTCTCTCTGAGATCACTTTCAGAGACTAAAAYAACAAATGAACAGCAAGAATGCACATTACAGCTGAACTTAGTTAATGATGCTTCTCAGAAGAGGAAGCAGAAACGATTCCTCCATCCTGCCATCAGCGAATGTGTTCACAGCATCAGCGCCCACATTGGCAGTGCTACACACAACAGCAGAATGCTTTTACACCTGGCACAGCCGACCTGCCTCATGGTGCACATGTCAACAGTGCAAAGGTACTGCTCCAAATGATGCAATCATTTAGTGAGAAATAGGGCCAAACATTCAGCTAAACAAGCAGACAGTGCTTCTTTCTCCACTTGGACTCCCTGGAAAAAAAATGCTGCTAGTCCATCTCCTCTGCTGCAGGCACCTACCTGGAGAAGTGCGATTTGACTTAACATGTCTTCTGGGGTTTGGGGTCTCATTGGATGCTTTATCTCCTTGGATTTCATGGGAAGAAGGCTTGGAGAAATTTTATTTTCCAGGTYGTCTTGCACTGAACACAAGATTTGTTTTTGTTCTTCCCCCGGAGATCACCAAAAATCTTAAATCATAGGAGAAAACAACATCTAGGGAAACAAATAGGACACTGAGCCAGTGTCAGTTTCCATTAAATGGAGTCTTTAGCATGAACCACATGTCACCTGGATTGGGTTTTATTTCTATTTAGCTGTCATTTTCCATGCTCTAAGGATAATTCTGTTATCAAAAGAGTATGTTAGGTGGATTGCTTTCAGCTGCAGTACAGTCAGTTACTCTGCAAACTCCTCCTGGATGACTTATGTGCCTCCCTGATGCCTCTGATGATTTATCAGAGTTTTTGCAGATACACTAAAATTATAAACACTATGTCAGTGTGTTTTATGGATTCACTTCAAATAAAAGATGAACAAAGCTGTCACTGAGTTTGCTGGCTTTTGACTTTTTTRATTTAATTTGCATTTTATATCTTTTATAAATGAGACACTTGTCTTTTATGATAAATGCACAACTTTTCTTTGAATCACTCTCGCATTCTCTAATGTCAACAAAGGCTATTTTGAGAYGTCTGTCACCCAGAATCTATTAAAACTAATACCTTTCACTTAATCCCAACCATAATTTCCAGTTAACCAGTAAGGCAAAAAATAAATGACTTTATCAGCTCCAGTGTCTTTGCATCTGCTTTATTTCTAACTATAACACAACCAGTTATAATTGAGCTTCAGTTTAATCAACTAAGTGGGCCACCCTCTGAGGAAAAAAAAAAGTGCAGAGAGAATCTAGGTCACTCTGTTCTTAAGACAACAAAATACATAATTGCTTAACTCCAAAGCATCAGTGCTGCACTTGGGGATGTTTGAAATCTTATGTAACCAACACCTCTGGGTTAGCCACCCTCTCCCTGGTAGTGTGACATAAAGGTCTCATCCATGCCCCTCTGGCAGCAGAGATGGTCTGATCCACCCTTTTCACATGCTCTGTGGAAACAAAGAATATTCTAAGCTATGGAATTTTGAGGGGGTGTTTATGGGTTTTACAAGGAAGAGAGATGAAAAGCTGATTGTTTTCCTTGCATCTACTGGAAACAAAGTAGAAATGTTGGTCTTCAGCTGCTGTAGACTTGCAAACCTCTGTCAAAAGAGACAAGTCTAGAACAGCTCATATTYGTAATTGATACTATGCTGTAGTATCAGTTATGAAGGCTCAGGACCCTGCTGTACAGAATCAAGCCCCAGATTTCAGTGGATCATCCAGAGCTTGTTATTGTTGGGCTAGATTAGCTTATTTGCTGTTCTTTAGAACTTATTTTGTAGGAACACAAAAAAGGGCCTCGCCTCTTACAGTAGAAAGCAAAACTCACACCAGAGTGATCCCTAAATGAGCATCAGACAAATTAACACATAAGAACCAGCAATAATATGGCATGTCTACAGCTAAGAGATAAAAAGGCAGCTCTTAATTCAGGGCACACAATTCATGGCAGTCAGCTAGGGTTATAACAGCACTGACACCAAGGACCCCTGAATTTAACTTGGGGAGAGAATTCAAGCTGTTAAGCAGAGTTAAAACTGTAGCTAGTTTGTCATTACRTTAGCCAGCGAGGAAGGAGGACTCTCCTGCCTACAGTGTAGATCAAGAAGATGTGTTTTACCTACATATTTCAGGCAACTGTTAGCACAGCTGCCAGCATAGCAAGGAGTTATGTATATCCTTTCGGAGGAGAACTGAGGTCCAAGAGGAAGCAGTATTGCCTGCAAAGTCTTACCAGCCTATAGCTGAGAAGCAAMCCCAGAAGTCCCAGTCAAGCCTCTCAGTCAGGAGGTAAGTCATCATCTCTGTGACAGGACAGTCCTGCCATATGACCTGGAAAGGGAACGCCTTCACACCAAGTGAGGGAACTTGGTAACCTGCTGCTCAGAGAGAGGAGAATTTTCTCAGGAAACTGTACTAGGCAGTATATGGCAACCACCATCAGGAGGCAGGGACAGAAACACCCTCCTCTTCCTGAATCCATTATCTCACCAAGGAAGTGATTTGGTATCCTACCATATCCACCTCTGTGCCTTTGCTGAAGGGGTCTTTTGGATAAGCATTCCCAAAACAATCAGGAGCTCAAAGGACTTCAGTGGGCGTTGATGAATAGTAACAGGGACAGAGTCCCACCATGCTGCAGAAGAGGAGTAAGCCCAAGGGCAGACCTGTTGCTTTTACCTGCCTCTTTTCTTGGGTGCTAGGCCACCACAAGACTCCCAGAGCACCTACCTAGCCAGAGATACTCGTACATAGCTGGATATGAACCTAATCCAGGATTTTGCTGGGATACAGAGCAGGAGCATAAAGTAAGGTCTGTGCCTACAATCTGCCATTACAGGTAACACAGCAAATACTGGTATTGACAAAGGCACAGTGTAGCTTTTCTCAGATTACTGTTCAAAATCATGAGGAGAATCCAGGGGGACACCTAGTTCTGAAATGACTTAATTTTCTCTGAAGTGTGAATCAGACAAGACTTCCTGCAGGATGAAAGAACAAACATACTGAAACCAGTAGTGCAGGAATACTTGCCTCCATTGAACTGCTGGTAAAAATAATAGTAAGACCAGACATAGAAACAGAGAGGGTAAAAAAAGACCAAATCCCCCTCCGCCTCCCCCCCCCCCCAAAAAAAAAGCCACTAAGGCTTTCAAACACTTTAAAGAGATAATTTAGCTCAGAAATATTTAACAAATATTGACTACCTNGGTTTAAAATTATAGAGTCCAATTCACAGGTTAGCCAGTCAGAAGGGCTCATAATGACAGCTTACTTGAGGCACACTGGAAATGTCCTGTTATCACAGAGGAAATTTCAGGCTATTGTTACTACATGAACTCTGAAATCTCTGACAGGACCAAAACACCAGTGATGGAAAAAAATATCTTGTGCTGCTGTTAGCTTCGCCCAGGAGAAGCAACATGCCCAGCTATACTAGAAGTAACTTTTCAAATCCACTAAATCCTCTGAAATAAAAATCACTTCCAACCTGAATCTGATAGTTGATTCCAGTAGTGATACTGGAAGTATCCTTTGAGTAGTGATACAACACAGCTGGTCAACCTCTCCTCAGCCACCATGGGCACAGCAGGGCTATCAAGTCCTCAGGAAAGGCCAGACTTCATGAGGCTCCAGCTTAACCTCTCCCAGCAGTGCCCACTACTGGTTCCTGCTGGCCCCCGGATCCCAGCAGAGTCTACTGCATACTGGAGCAAAATCATAGCTCAGAGCAAAACCTAAACTTCTTTTAAAGAGAATTTTGTTTTGAAAAGCTTCTAATAAACAATCAGTTGAATGTGTTTGCTTTTCAGAAGTTCGATCTCACTATACTACATGGCAGGTACAGTTACACTGATCAATAATCTGAAATTCACCTGTGAACTGATTTCCATTCCCACCCACCTCTCCCAACAGCAGGCTCCCACAGCACCTCCCTCCTCCTCAGCTTGCCAGAAACCTCTAAGTCCTGGCTCAGGTGTCCCCATGACCAATTTATCCCCATTATTCTTTCACCAATACTGCCCTTCGCCTTAGCTTTTCTTTCACTGGAGCGTTTACTTCTCCCATGCATTTAGAGAGAGCAGCCGTGTCCTCTTTTGACTTTTTTCTTCAGAATTGTTAATGTATCTCAGTGTAATTACAACTTTCCACTTTCATGGTTCTTTTAAGGTACCACTGTGCAGCTTGCTGACATGGAACAGGAAGGGCTGATCTTAAAACAGATCAACAAAAAAAAAAATAGGGGAGAAAGTTGTAATTATCAAAAGGGAAGAGTTTTAGAAATATAGAATGCAGAAAAATATCATGAAAATACATTTGTCCACCAGCATCTTCAAAGGAAGAAATATTAAGATTTCTTGTTTCTAAAGGAAAAGAATAAGAAGGAAACCGCAAGCATGAAAAATTGGTTCATTCTCACTGAAAAAAAACACATTTCACTCTGAGAGTAAGAGACAGTCATTGATTTTTCTCCTTTCTTTACTGAGGAAACTAACAAATACATACTTCTGCTGTTCTTTTGAGCTTTTATGTTTTAATAAAAATGTGGGGCTTAAACTGGCTTCCCAGTCCAAATACTTGAATCAGCTTGCCATCCCATATCAGCCCTGGAACGAGGGCAGAGTGGCCTCTCCAGAAATGCTACTGAGAAATGGACCACTGTTCTCGGAACAAGTGTATGATTTATGGGAAGGTAGAGAAGTTGTTAGCAATGCAGCCAATTGGGAAAAGCTCATTTTAAAAGAGCATGAAAGAGATCAGATGAAACTCAGCTATTTCTGAAGGCAATGAGAAAATTGACGTGAATTCCTGCAGGAATTTCTAGGTCCTAGAAATTAATAATGCTATCACCACCATATATCACTAGCTGTGTTTGTTCTTGATAATGGTGTCAGGGAAGAGTGACATGCATATGTTTAATTTGATGTAAAATAAATAGCTTTCACATAATAAAGACACGGCTGTTTGGGAATACTGTATTAGTCTCACACAATCTTTCAAGTTTGTGATGACAGTCTTTCTCTTCCTGGGTGCAAAGAAAATACAAACAATTCTAAACAATTTTTTTAAAAAAATAAGTTATGAAAAAATACATATTTTAGTAAAACCCGTCCCAGTCCTCTTGTGAATTAAAGTTTTAATTAACACATTTTCAAGGAATTTAATGAACACATATACTTAAGACAGGTGTTAGAAGAGAGAAGACCAAGCAATCCCACAAATTTTCTTCCTCTTCAGGGGGCAGTCTTAGACCAAGCGCAGTATTAGCATGAGAGGAAGGCAGAAGGAACAATTAAGTTTCATTATCAACATCAAGGCAAGGACAAACTTTGAAGTCTATTAAGTTTGCAAGCTCAGCTCTTACTAGCATTGAAAAGAGGGAGGAAGGATTGACCGAAGGAAAAATAAAGGTTCCCTTCTAATTGAGAGACAGCAGTGTTCAGGTACTCCAAGTCTTGACTTTGTCCTGCTCTGAGGACAGCAGAGCCACACGCCGCTTCCCATGCGGGGAGGCTGCGAGGGCCAGCATTTACTCTGGGAGTAAGCGACCTTTCCAAAGACACCYGGCCTTCATCCACAGAAGAGGCCAGCAGCCTAGAAAACTATCTCCCACTCAGCTTCCTTGAACACAAGGTTCAAACTTCCTTTTTAACTGGTCAGTCTCACCTGTGCTCTCCAACAAAAAGGCAGATCCAGGGACAGAGGCACAGACAGCGCAGCCTTTTGACCACCTAAGAGTTGACACACATATCTTTCTCATACCTTTCCCTTTAAGTACTGCCTCTCTTCCCCTTCATTTCTCCCATTCTGTCAGGTGAAGAGTTATCAAAACGACTTCACCAGCTCAGACTTGGTGTCTTTATTTCTTTCCTTAATTTATTTTCACAGACGATATTTCACAGCCCTTTGAATCCAAAATTCCTTTTGATGCTGCATATTTGACATTGCTTCAAGGTCAGTATCGCCAAAAATAAGCCACAAGATTCAAGTCATGCTGAAAATCCATGATAAGTAGCTGGTAAGCAACCTCATTCTTTTAAGTAATGACAAATTCAAAATGTAATAAGATTTACATCAAAAGTCAACAGATTAAATTTACTTATTTGTAATAATGCCTTGCTGCAGTGATGGAGTCTCATCAATTTGAAAGCATCTAATTTAAAACTGTAGAATAAATTAATTACTGCATTATCCAGTGTGATCATACATTTGGTCCTAGTGGAAGGACCTGACTYGCTTAGACTGTTCTGTTTCTAATACGCACACTGATTCTGATAGATGATAGGAAGATCACTAGTAATCTCCAGCACATCAGTAGCTGCAGCTGTTACCAGCCACTAAAGCCAACATGCAAGAAACGCCTAACTGGCTGCAGGCAAGCTTTGGCAATGGAGCTGTATGTGAGAGAGGAAGAAGGTGACATACTTAAGCCACAATTTAGTGAGTGTTTAAGGCTCTGTGCATCCTTGGGCATGCATTTGATCTCAGCAGAGGCAATAAGCWCATACTGCCAGTGCACAGCCGCAGTCTCCCAAGGAGGCGGGGTCTGGAGCTAGGGCAGAGTGCTCGTTGTCCTGCTTCTGAAGCGGGATGGCRAGAGGAGACATTTCAGCAGCTTTAAGGGACCGTGATCCCACAGCCACTGCTTCACAGACCATATCTCCTCTGTAAAGACAGAGATGGGTCTGAAGCACTACTGATCCCCATCCTGGAGGATGCTAGGATGTGCACCTGCCTGCAGGTCTCAGCACCAAGCAGTGTTCCCATTCCTTCCTCTCTGAGCATTACCACTTAAAGTCAGAAGTCAGAAGCATAATGTTCAAACAAGAGTATGTATGCAAGTGCAGCCCTCTTGACAGGAGACAAGCCAGCAGCCACACTGGTAAAGATCCATCCCGTCCTTACTGCCAGCCTTTCCTGTATCCTGTGTTCTCTCTTCCAGGTCTCCTAAACACTTTGGTGGTCCTCTACAGCTGCTGAAGGTCTTCTCAGCCCTCTGCAGGTACCACATATTTCCTGTTCCAGYTTCCTGTACAAACATCTCACTGCTGGAATGGGTTCTCGTGCTGTTGGCCTTCAGGGTACTCCAGGAGTGAGGGAACTCTTGTTCTCCAAATCAGCTGAGTACCCATCCCTTAAGAATGGAGACCCTTTGCAGAGACTGCCAAAGCATTTTGGAGCCCTATATATTACTGCAGAACTATCACTCACAATCACCAACTAGTTTTCATAAGTTTGATTTTCAGGGGGTTTATCTTCCCTCCTAACCGAACCACACAGCCCTCCCATCCAGGGCAGCATGCATACACACCAGCCTTCTCTGATGGCAGTCCCTGCATCAGTAAATGAGCAAATTAATAGATCTCCACAACCAACAGCTGGAGCTGCTACAATCTGAACTTTCTCCTCACGGTCTGACACAAAGGCAAACCAATAGTGCACATTCAATTCATCTGCAGAGTCCCATTACCAGAAAAGCCTAAATAACCATGACGCACTATGCACATGTCCAGCCCTACATCTGCTGCTGCAAATAACATTTGCACTTGTGCAAATGCATACAGGATAAAAATTTAGTGCTGACATACTAAATTTGTGCTGATACTATGCAGCTGGTAAGAACTCTCCACTTCTCTGTCCTCTGTGAGGGCCAGCTTTCATTATCACACAGATAAAGAAGGGCCAAAGAWTCAGATGTGTAGTAATAGATCTTGAAATGAAAAGAATGCAGAACTTCCTTCAAAGAGGGGAATATGGAGATCTTCCTTCAAAGATGGTGAATCAAAGAGAAGCAGATATTGACTGTGTCTTTTCTTCTGCCATGACTAAATCCTAAATGAACTCCTTAATGCATGAGAAGTTCTCATTTCTCCTATTTTTAAGAGGGGGAAACTTCTTCCTTTTCCACATCACTATTACAAGTAGGGGCCAATGTTCAGTAGGCAAATTCCTAGTTCGGCTTTTTGTGGTATATCTCTAAAATCAGCATGCTGAAAGTATCTCTTCTCATGCAAGGATACTAAATAAGCACACTCTGCTCTCCATACCAGCTTACACATACGACAAACAGATGAAAGAACCCAGCAGACCACACAGGTGCGGTCATCATTCCAACCTCAGCAGTCTCAACAGGGGCAAGCAAGCATAAAGATAGATCTCCTGAAGAAACGGACAGAGAAAAAGAAAAAAAAARRTTAGATTTTGCCATTTTTCCTCCTCCTCTCGATTTGAATCATGGATCAAATCAAAACTAGCTGACTGCTGTTACAGTTGCTTCGCTGGTATCGTCTTCACAGGCAACGATCTGCTTCCTTGGAAAATATCTTCCTGCATAGTTTTAACGGAAGTTCCTGAAGAGCAAATCAAATGGCTGCAGGTAGCCATCTGGTATTAAATAAATGAATAAGGATGATCCAGAGTTGGTACAAATTAATGGGTCCTGCAAAGCCATGGAATTCACGTTTCGTCATGTGTTTTGGAAGCACTGAGATATCTACATGAGATTTCTTTGGAGTTAAGGCTGTGATTTTTCTTTCTATCCAGGTCTCAGCAACAGACATTATGACATCACTTGGTATGATCTGATTTCTCAAACAAAATCTCTTTGTCAGCATTATAAATTAGAATAAAGCCATTAAAACCATTCATTCTAAAAAAACGTATTCATCATATATTAGTGCTGCCTCTTCATCTTCTAAACATCACTAAAATCTCCCAGTTTTGTCATGGACAAATCAAGGACTTAATCCTCGTATAACACGCAGGTGGGGTGAGCCAAACATAGCAGCAAAATATCCACTCCATAAGCCATGCAGAAGGCAGCTGCTCAGATGTCATTAAATGCTAGTACCATTTCCACACAGGCTTATCTGCCACTCACATGCACTCGCATCTCCACTGAGTAAGCGTAGCACAGGGGCTGCTTTTTCAGAGCTTATGGACGGTGGCTTAAATTCTGTGATGTTTACCAGAGTTTAAACCCCTGCCCACCTTCAGGAACAAGGGGGATCCCTCTGTTCTGAGCTTTGTGGTGTACACTGCTGAGTTACAACTGCAGGTGTCGGGCAGGATGCAGGCAGTCCTCTCACTGACCTCACCAGCACATTCCAGATAGAAAGCTGGTTGCATGTGTCCTCCTGCCCACAGTACTCCCCAAATCCTAATGAACCAAAACAAGTCCCCCCTGCATCCTGGCACATTAAAATCCAATGCCCGGTGACAGCAATCTGCTGACAACAAAATAGGAGTACAGCCCTGTGAACATCTAATCAGAAACATAACTTCCTGCACAGGGCTGATGACGCACAATGAATTCAAGGGCTACCAACAGCACAAAGAAGGCATTCAGACAGTCCCATGCTTTACTCGGTTCATCTGCAGACTGAGATTAGAAGAAGTCACTATTTAAAGGAGGCATCTCCGCTACACAGTTCTCCTGTCTGCGGATTTAAAAGGCACACAGTAAAGGGGCCCTGCACCACACCACACCAAGCGAAGAGTTAAACTAGTGTGACTTTTTCTATATCCTTGTCTTTGCAGCCTTCTTGCCTGTATAAGCGCGGATTCTGTTCGATCACATGATCCCATCTCAGATATCTCCCTCCCTATCTACAGGTGAGCTTTTTCCCGCATGAAAATGCCCTGCTTCTCAGCCTTCAAGTCTCTCAGCAGAACAGTGGCAGTCAGCAGGCGCTTCACRAAGTAGCTCTTCTCTTTCCATCCAGTTTCCCTGCATAAGTTTGTGCCCAAGCCACAAATGATGAAGGAAATGAGCCAGTGTAGTATATGATGAGGTAGCATAGTGTGAATGCACCCGTTGCTTCCCTTTGCTTTCACAAAGACAGTCACACCCGGGCAGAGGTAAGCAATGCCCCGCAAAAAACAGCATTACCAAATTCCTCGTGGGACCGTATCAGGGCCTCTATCTGTGACTCTCTCTGTGGAAGTCTCACATCTTGGTCTACTAATCATGAGACTAATGCTCCAGAGCTCTGATCTGGTTTGGTAAACAGCATCCCTGCTGTAAAAATGCAACCATGCAAACATCCACTTTGSTTTCTGAATTTGCTGACCTTCAGCTTTCTGATTCATCAAGGGAACAGGAAAAGGGAGCATTCGTCATGGCTACATCCCTATGACAGTGCATGCTGGTGTGGCAGGGACCTGCTCAGGGTAGGGAGGTAAAACACTCCTTTGCTGTCTTTCCCCTCTTCTCTGAAAACAGAAGACAATTGCAAGCTGCTAGGTTTCCTCTCACTGATTTCTTCGTACTGCCCCACACTGCTAATCAGCAGTAAGACTGCATTTAAGATCTGTGGTGCCTGTACTGTCACACACACGGATGAAGTGGTTTTCACACAGGGCTCTATGAGATCTGAAGAGCACCAAAAAGGTCATGAAAGCCAATTGGYCAAATTAGGCTAATATTTGCCATTGATTTTCCTGAATCTCTGTCTCCATTATGTATTATGGGGGAAGCTTGAAGAGAGCAAAAATTTGCAGAGAAAAAGATGTACTTCTAGCCTGTCCGAYAGCCACACAAAGCCTCTGTTGCCAACATTAGCAGCATAATCCCAGTGCTGGAAGCACATTGGAGGATAGCTTCCACTGCAGAGAAACAGCAGGCTTCTGCTGACACCCTTAACCAAGAGCCAGGGAAAGACAACAGTCTATGTCAGCAATACAATTTCCTGCCAGACTGATTTCAGCAAGCCTAAATCCCYTAAATTCCCACAGATTCCCAAGCAAAGTGTGTCTACACAGCATAACTTCTTGCCTGCCAGCCTGAGGCCAGACCTTTCGAAGCACCTTCCTAATGTTTTCCCTTCTGATTGTCAATTCCCCAAGGTAAAGTAAATCTGATCTGTTAGATCTCTGACAGACAGAGGAAGTGTCTCCAGAGATTTCCTCAGAATAACAAACTGTACTTTAGAATAACACTCACTGTGGGATTTTGACCATTCCCTTTGAAGCAAAGTTTGAGACATCACCTTCCTCAAGACAGGGAGTAAGGTGGGGGCAGGGAGCAGTTTTCCTTCCAATGCTCCTTCTGATCCTTCCAGCAGAAGGCAACTTGGTCCCAAAGTCTTCCCTTACTTCAGAGCCCTGCATAGCCCTATCCAATAGGAAGAAGCTCTCCTGGCAAAAGCATCTCACCTGCAAGCGGGTGTCAGGCTCTTAGCTATGACAGGCTCTGACCTGAGACCCACTTTGGTGCTGGACACTGGAAAGACAAAATACCTTGCACACAGTACTTAGATAGCAAAACCCGATTGCCTCTCTGCTTCTGTGAGGTGTTTCCAGATGAATTTGAGGTAGTGAAAGGAGTAAGCTGTCACAGCTGTAGGTGATCTGCAGGCAGTATACTGCAGGTCTGAGTCTCTGCAAGATGGACAGGATTTTATTGACAACATTGGTGGCAAAAGATTCATGGAATCTTTTCTTCCATGAACACAAGAAAAGATTAAGGCTGGGATAAGAACTTCTGCACTATTCAAAAAGAATAAAAAGTCACAAGTAGCTCAGGAGGGTTCTAGGAAAAAGTACATTAAATTGAAATCAAGAGGCCAACAAATGCACAGAAAGATCTTCCCAAAGCTGAGCTAATGAAAACTCTCACTAATCACATAAGGTATCCTACCCAAGCAAGCTTGTCACCCACCAGAGACTGTGTGCTTCTCTCAGTAAATGCACCTCCATGCATCTCAGGCTGTCAGAACTGATAGACTGTGTGTGCAAAAAAGGATCATTAATTAAAGAAGCAAACTGTAACCTGCTTTGCTGTGCCAGTGCAGCCAGGTCACATCACTGTGTCAATTTTGGATTTAACACTAGATAGGAAACCAGCGCCCAAGAGCACCTTGACTTTCTAGAGTACATTAGCCCTGATTTCTCCATTTTTCTTCTTCGAAACCACAAGTAACCTAAAAATAGGTCTCTGTTTAATTAACTTTTTCTTGTTTTTACCACTCTGCAGAGATCCCTCTTGTATCAAGTAAAGTGGACAGGTTCCAGACATATTTTGCTAACACAATGAGCCCTCTGACAGAAGAGCTGGTGCCCCACACCACTTCTTGTTTGAGACCTTTGAAACTCAAAATTCACCAACAGATGCTTTTTGAACCTGCTTTCTCAGCAGCTCCCATTGTAATTCAAATCCTGACCCTGGCATGAAACATTATGTTAGAGTGGATGTCTGCCCAGAGTAAACACTCTTTTAGCAAGGGCAAACACTGCTTCCAACCCCTGTTAGTCACTAAGCCGCAAGAAAAGGCATGCATCACAGTTGTTACTCTTTTGCTGCAACCCTCCTCCCCCTGCCTTTAACTGCAGTCTCTAAGCAGTTATTTCCTTTTAGTGGATTCTCCCATCTCCAGGTGCAYGGACTAGATCTCCTGTTTGTAGATACACTTGTTCTTTTCAAGTAAGCAACTTTATTCACACCATAACCATTGGTGCAAAATCTACCCTTCACAAAACTATTTCTCTTTCAAAATAGGCACTGAAGAGTTATGAAATAAAACAGTACTACTATAAGGACACRTATCAACTCACATAGGTTCTGCTTTAGTTGCATCAAATAGCAAGATTGAAGCTTTCTTCTATAGTTTGACCTTCAAAAACACACTAACAAAAGCTTGGAATGCCTGCTCTGCTCTTTACTACCTGGGTGAAAAAAAAAATAGTTCCTTTCTCTTTGAAGATGAAAACCATATTTCTGCACCATGGAAAAGACTCTTGCAATGGAAGTATCTATCAGATGTTAAAGCTGCCTRTGACACCAGTAAAACCACAGATGAAACGTGCATGAGACATACTCTGACTCCAATGACTCCACAGTTTCTCCAAAGGAAAATGAATAGAAAAAAAMCAATCCACATACATTAGATACGTGTGCGTGGGGGGGGGGGGTCAGAGTCTCCTCACTGACTTCCTTTTAGGCCCACCATTCCAGATCCCAGCAGGAACCAGTATTCAGCATTCAATGACRGTGTCAATTGAACATTTAAGCCAAGTAGCCAAGAAAGGCAGCATAATTGCAACAGAAAAAAAGGACTCTCATTCCTAATTACTTCYGCGTCTTTTTCCTTTTCATCCTCCCATCACCTATTTTTCCCCCACTTTCAGGTTAAAACAACTCATCACCCATGGAAAGAAATACTCTGAAATTACAATAAAAGGTCCATCTCAATTCCAGGCAGGGTGAGTGTGTGTTGAGGGTTAATTTGTAATTATTCCCCTGCTCATTGCAGCAATATTGTTAAAAATAACTCCTCTAACACTAGATACAAAAATATCTACACTGTTTGCACTTCAGTTTGGCCAAAGTCTGGAGCAGGGAATGAAAAGGGGTTCCCATGCACACTAAAAGCTACTCTTYGGAGGCACTGCACAGCCAGTATGCAGCTGGTAGGTGCCCAGCTAGGCACAGCCCAGGGCTGAGAACCTAGTGTGACCGGTCTCTCCTCCGACACAGGGCTTTGGTCGCTGCGTGTTGCTGCCCTCTCCTGCTTAGATTGCTCAGACACTTGGCTCTTGAGGCCACGAATCAGTAGCTGGGACACTGCAGAGTCCCCAGATAGCTCTCATAATCACAGACAGTACCAGAGACTGTCAGAAGTCCATATTCTCTCTCAGCTGGTGGRGGAAGGGGGGAAATATGAGGCCCCTTCGATGCTAACCACACTTACCTCCTAAAGCTTGTTTCATAACAAAATCCATGGCGATGGCTTAGGGGTTGCTGGCCAGTTTCACAACTCACATGCAAGGAGAGCAGGAATCCTGTCCCTGGAGGGAAGCCTGTGAGGAGACACCAACATCAAGAGAAGAACGGTGTCTCCCGGAGGATGTCTTAGCGTGCACAGCCCAGACCTGCGGTCTTCTATCCCCTCCCTCCCCCTTGAGGCAGGCAGATCCCGGCGGCAGGAGAGGGCACCCTAGCACGGAGGGACAGGGCAGCTTCGTGGTGGGGTGGGAWACGTGGTGGTCTCCCCGTGCAGGGCTGTCCCAAGGGCAGCGCTCTGGCGGGCGGTCTCCAGCGTTAAAGCAGGGCAACTTTCCACCTCCCTCCGCGCCTTGCCACTGCACCGGGGGTCGCCGCGGGGGGCATTTGAAGGTGAAGCGCTCCGCAAAGCCGGGCAGGTGCTGCGCGCCCGGGCTCGGCTGCAGCCCGGGCAGCAGGGGCAAAGCGCCGAGCAGGGCTCCGGCCCGCCGAGGCGGCCCCCCGCCGGGCGGAAAGCCACCGGCGCAGCGCCGGGGCTGCAGCTCCRCCGCAGGACGGAGCGGGACCGCCCGGCTCCGGACGCGGGGTGCAGCTCTGCGCAGCCTGGGCTGCCGCTCCCCGCTGCCGCCCCGCCGCCAGCCGCACGGGAGGAAGAGGAGGAGGAGGAGGAGGGGGGGAAGCGGCTCCTCCGCCATCCCGCAGCCCCTCCGCACGGCAGCAGCGCTCTCCTCCGCGGCCCGCCCGCTCCCGCTCCGCTCCCGCTCCCGCTCCCGGCGCGGCGCCGATACCTGCCTGCGGCGGGGGCTGCGCCCGGGCGGGCGGCCCCGGGCTGCGCGGCGGCAGGTGCCGCGGAGAGGCCGCTCAGCGCCGCGCCGCCGCTAGCGGCTCCGGCAGCCCATGTGCCGCTGTCGGGGAAGTTGCGGAGTCTCGAGGCACGGGGGAGAGGACGACCCTGGAGCTTCTCCTGACTTTCCCCCTCCCCCGCGCCCCTCTTTTTATCACGGGATTTCCGGACCATCCCACCGACATGGTCCCTCCTTCCTCCTCCCCTCCTCCCCGCCGCGCTGCCGGAGCCAGGCTCTCGCCCTCCCTCTGCCACCGGCTCGCCCGCCCCTTCCCTGCGCCACTCTGGCCCCGCGGAGCCCGCTGCCGGCGGGGCCCCCAGCCCCCAGCCCCGCCGAGGGGGGCGGGTGCTTTGTGCATGCCCCCCACCCTCTCTGCGGCAGGCACCAGGAGGCAACTGCTTTACTGAGGCAGGCTTCAGTCCGCTGTGCCTTTGCGACCTGGCGTCTGCTCGCCAAGTAGCGCGGGTGTGAGGTGGGGGGGATCGCCGCAAATGCGGCTTCCTGCCGACGGGAGCAGCCGCGGAGCGGTGCGCGCCCTCCAGCCCGGCTCCTTCCCGGCGGCGCCTGGTCCCCCCCGGCCCGCGGCGGAGAGCGAGGGCGGGGAGGCAGCTCCGCTCCTCCGTGCCGGCGGATCTGGCCGTCCGGGGCGGGGGAAGGAGATAAAGGTGACGGGGGCGTGCGGAGATGGGGAAAGACCCCCTACTCTGCCTACAGAAGAGCGTAGGGAGGACAAGCCCCAGAAGAAGACTTCACCGAGGCTCCACAACACCAGCCTAGGAACCTCTGCTGGGTGGGGGGACGGTGCTGCACTTCCACCGACATCCTTTAGGAATCCAAGTAAAAGTTAGTAACAAGGGGGGGGGGAGGGGGGCTACAGGGGGCGGGGAGGAAAGAAAAGCCAAGGAACCAAAGGCTTTTATTTTGAGCCCTCATTCGCCTCTGGTGTTCCCACTACAAAGGGATGCTGGTGTCTTTTCCAAGCTCTCTGCGTACTGTTACAGTGACTCAGTGGAGAGGACAATGTCCAAGAAGTGAAGCTGGGAGCCTACCGAAGGTGAACACCCAGGTTTCTGTTGCAGTTATGAGCTATTTCCAGAGCTGTCTTGCCTCTCTGGGTGTCCTGCTCATCGTTTTGAGCAGGACTCATATTTTTGATTTTTTGTGCAGCACCTTTCATCCCCTCTTTATCATGTGATTCCCCTTGAAGGGGAGAACAGTGTGCTCTCACCACYCCACTGAATGTCAACAGGGTCTTTTTCCTCTGATTTTCTGGAATCTGGGAAGGAACTATTCAAACTCAAACACATGGAACAGGGAAGGATGAACTACTAGTTGAAACAGCTAGTTTTGCCAAGACCCAGACATCTTTTCCCTGTTTTGGGGAGCCTGGAGCATGGTATGTCAAGGAACTCCTCCAGCAGGCCAAGGTCAACACAGTCAAGTGGAGCTGCTGAGAAATTTCATTCTTCTTATCCAGAGGAGCMTTAGCTTTGGTCTGTTGATTTGACAAACTCTGTATGGGAATGGCCATAGGTATATAGGCAAAGAAAAAAAGAGTTCTCATTCACAGGGGCCTTCACAGGCCAGGGAAAGCAATGGGTGCACTAGGGAGAAGGCCTCTTAAGGTCCTAATATCCTCTGGCTCATCAATTTATATCTGATAGTCCATTCCCAGAGCCTCAACCAGGTTCCCCTCCAAAGATGGTGTCTCAATGATCTTGTCCCTAGCCTAGCCCCGTTTCTTCCAGATTACCCAGAAACCCCCCAAAAGTCTCGGTTCAAACACACAGAAACACTGGCCCAGTGCCTACTATTCCTCACCTGCCTCTTCCTCAGAGGTACAAGACACCAGATCACCAAACCACAACTCCCTCTAAGACATTTTTAATCTTAGCTTTAGCATCTCTCCTCCACCCTAAGTGCCAGCTTCAAAGCACCATCCCTGCCCCCGCATGAAAAGATGAAAATCCAAGTGCATGTGAGCCTGATATGGTTACCTCCCATACTCAACAATAGAGAGTAAAGATCCCATCAGCACTGTTCCTTACCACATATAACTCAAGTAGAGGCAAGGATGAACCGGTGCTCTAGCCAGTGCTACTGGCTAAAGAAAGCAGTATCACAGAGAATGAACCAGGGAGCAGATGCTCTGATATCAGCCCCACTGTACCACAATTCAACATCAGCTTCATGCCCTCTTTGACATCATCTGGCAGGCAATTGCATATAGTCCATTTTCTCAACTCTAGTAAGAGACCAGCACCAGCTGGTTTGGAGAAGACTTTTTTTTTTTTTTTTTTTTTTTTTCCCTCTCTCTGCATCAGCTGACCTTCTAAATACCTAGTCAAAAAGAGCAGATGTAGAGATCCATATGCAATAATGGTCTCAGAAAGGCTTTTGGAGTAGTCTTTTGCATGTGAAATAGAACCAACCCTCAATTTTCTGAAAAACTCAGCTGGATTCATAGGGATCTATTGTGTGACTTACCAGAGGTACATAGCTTCTACCATCGTAGGAATAACAGCTCACCCAGCTTTGGTAATTGTATGAACAATGYCCCATGGATCTACTTTCTGATGACATAGAGCAATTGCTTATGGGTAAAACACGTTATAAATGTGAAACTGAGGGTAAAGTAATTGAATAGTGCATTCAGTGGACAGCAACAAAGATCAGAAATAACAATGTTTTCTGATGAGGGCAAGTGTTACAGATTCTGGCATCTCTAGGTAGAGCCTATCTCAATACCATAGGTCAGAGAACTGCAGCACACTCTAAGGCTACACTTACATCTACCTTCCCCAAGCACTGAAGCTAGCTTCTAGTCTAGTTTACATTGTGTGTCTGACATACATCAGCTCCCTGATTCCAGACCTGACCATGGACACTAGCCTGTTCTTCTCTATTCTTCCCCTCTACGGCTAAAAAAACAGAAATATACTCTAAGACTATGCTTGATGCAGGTAAAGGGTATCAAAAATTCAGAGCAAACATCTCCTCCACAGAGCTTTGTCTAGGGAATGCAAACTTCTTGGTCACTGATTGAGAATCTCTGCTTTTGCCAATGTCAGCAAAGCAGATAGAATAAGCCAACAAGCAGTTATGGTCACATTTCCCACAGAAAAATGAATATTTAGGTAGAAAGGAAGGAAGGAAAGAAAGAAGGAAAGAAGGAAATAAAGGAAGAAAGGAAGGAAGGAAGGAAAGGAAGAAAGGAAAGAAAAAAAAGAAGAAAAAGAAAAAGGATCTCTTTCAAAAAAAAATCTGAATGAGTCAAGATGTTTCATTTCAACATCTTTAAATGCAATGTTTGATTATTCAGTTCCATATGGTGTTTGAGTGCTAAAGTGAAATCAATGSTGTGTAAAAAGATGCTAATGAAAAATCTCACAAACCAAATATGATGGTTATAGAAAATATGTAAGTGAACCTACCTTCTTTCTTTTTCCTGATTTTTCTTTTTGCCACCTTATCTCTTACACTGATGTAACTGCAGAAACATTCAGTGCACTGTGGGCAGGACCTGGATGCTGGCAAGATGATTACAGTCTTTAATCAATACAGCAACTGAGAGAGATGAGCTAGACACTTGCTACAGATAGTTTATGAACTGCAGGTCTAGTTCTTCCAGCTGTATAGCTCATTGAACACAAATCCATCGTGTGTTCCTTGCAGCCAGCAGTTCTGGGCATTTGTTAAAACATTTCAAAATTCAAACATTTTCCTCTCTTCAAGACAACTGATTTACTTGGCTTTATCCCACCCTGTAGCAGACCTTTAATCAAAACACACACATATGAGCCTGTGATTCTATTTCACAATGAAATAACAAAAGGTTTCTTCATCTTGAGAACTAGATGTTCTCCCTCTAAACTAGAATTGTGAAAAGACTTTTCAAATATTTTTGCCCAGCTCTGAAGAAAACATTCCTCCAGATTTCTAGAAGATGACTTTTCTAGGTGAGCATTTGCTGCAGCTATTTGTGTAGCCTTGTGTTCAGCCACCTGTGTTTGCATAGCCTGATTCAAGCATGCAATGCCCCGCGTCCGCATCATGCAGGGATGTGCCTGCATATCATCATTTCTTTGTCCTAAGCTCAAGRTGTCCCAGCCTGATTTGTCTGATAAGTCCCTCACTCGGACTCCAGTGACAGCTTCTCTGCCCCCTAAAATTGGTGGTTTCTTGTTTGTCCTCTTCCTTCTCCAGCCCTCCTGTCCCTGCTGCTTTGTCCCTCCTTTCTGTCTCCTAGCAGTTCTCCAGACAAGTCCTTGCCTTGCTGGGCAGGGATAAAGTGTCCCATCTCAGCGGAGCTGTAGTTGCTGCAGAGGGGCACAGATGGGTAAAAGTAGTTTCCCTAAAGATCCTGGAGTTTTATCCCCGGGATATTTACTACTGTGCATTATAAGGCCTCTTTTGCAGAGAGGATCTGGCCACAGAGTTGAGAATCTGTTTTTATCACCCTGTTGACTATTCCAGGATGTCTTTACCTGGAGTGCAYCAGCTTTTGTTGTGAGATTAACATTTGAGGTATTTTTGATAGAAATTTTTCAATCAGTAAATACCAGTCATCCAAACTGATGTGTTTTAAGGAAATATGCCAGTTTAGACCAAAGTTTCAAAGGGAAACAAATTAAAGGAAACATTCTGACTTTCTCCTATCTGATACTGTTGAGACTTTCCGTTTTGATATGGCAAAAATGCTCCACTTTGATTGGATCTTTTTGCCTTGACTTTTCTCTTTCRGCCAAACATGTCTGCTTTAAAACTATATATTTCAGTGACATCAGATCACCTCTTTTTTTCAGATTTTTCGTTTCATAGAGAAAAAGATCAAACTTTTCCTCTTTGTTGTGATTCGGAGTAGAAGCAAGTTTCCAAATGTCAAACATCCCATAGAAAAGAATTGCCATTCCTCCTAGCTCGTTCCATGCCTTGCCTTCTGTCATTACTCTAGTCCTTGTCAAAGAAGGGAAACAGATGAAAACAGCATGTTCAGTGAGATTCCAGCTTACTACCAGATCCTGTGGTTTGTTTTCTTCCAGTGGACAGAAATAGTGATTCCCAGCTCCCAAATCAGCTTGAAAGGCAGACATTCACTGCAGCAAACAGTTTCACACTCATAACACCCAGCTTAATTGTTTATTATTTTTAACTTTCCATTAGGCATGAAGGGAATATGTCCACATCTCTTTAGAAACATTGTCCTTACCACAGCAATTACACTTTGGTGCAATACGTGATGCTGGCAAAGGAAGCTGTTGTAATATTATGCTATTTACACGCAGATGCTCTGAAGAGACCTTGATAATGAGATGCAGTCCAACATACAGAGATCAGGAGTCCTCATACCTCACTATTTCAGTCTTGAGCTTACTCTCTAAGGCCTCACTTTGATAAAGCACTTAAGCAGGTGAGCAAGTAATTTGCTAGGCAAGAGTTATTTGCTGAATCAGAACGCRGGAAGTAGCAGTACCTGCAAATAACAGGTCTGTGTAATTCGCAAAATATAGCCATACATTTTACTTGGTATTGAGATTTGTTTTTTCCTCAAGTGGACCTGAGGAAACTTGCAGTTTCATGTAAATAGATAACTGTGCSCAGCCAACTCATTCCTTCCAGTCACAAGCTTGGTATTTCTTTTGCTGGTCCATTCCATGTCAAATACCTAACAGCTTCACGGGTGTTGTGGGAACCAGGTTACACACAGATAGCAATGTCAGACAGTCCATCCCTGGAGAGACTCAACCAAACACCAGGTCCACCAAGCAGTGAAGAAACCACAGCCACAGCCTCCTATAGCTGATCAGTCTTTCATCAACTTCTCTCCAAGAGGCACCACGGACGTCCACAACCATTCTTCTTCCTCCTCCAACTTTGTCTTTCCAGATAATCATATATGTCTTAGTCCCTGGAATGTTGTTTTTSTTGTGATATTTTAGGGCACTTTCTCTCCTCAGTAAGTGCCACAACCTCCTGAACACAGTGTAACTTTGCATTTTCTCTCTTTAGCTCTAAAGGTATCCTCATGTGTGCAGATCAATTCCTCTTTCATCAGCGCAGTTTTTACACCAGTATCTGTCTATCAGATCTGTGAATATCATCCCACTTTCTTCTTGGAGTATAGCAACTAGCAAATCATGCCTCAAGTATTTATCCTGATTTTGCAGTGACTTCTATTAGCTAAAACTGATCAAACAGGAAGTTGAATTTTGGATTCTYTTCATTTCTACAACCTCTCCTTGCCCAGTGTATGGTAATAACAACACAACCAAGGGGATGAAAAAAAAACCTAGCAATGCCAATATCTGTGCTAGTGCTATATCAGTGATGTGCTTCGGCTATGACCCTCTTAGACAGTCATGAAATGGATGGCTGACTAACRGCTGGGATAAATGAGCTTCCAGTAGCCATGAAGAAGTCTTTAAATCTAAGAGATTATTACAAAAGAATGGCTGAAATATAGAGCCCAGTCTCAGCAAAATCACTAGAGAAGGTATTTGATTTAAAGCACCTCCATAAGCTACATTGGAAGAACTGGACTAAAGCAGATACTTTCATTGCAGTGCATGTGTAATGCTTTACTGAATCCAGATTAGCTCCTCTAGGCCTCAACATCTCCACCAGTGAGTTTCCATGAATATAGACATTCAGAAACATAATCAGCCAATGTAACTTTTTCTCAGAGCCCTCCTTTATGATGACTCTTCACTAAAATTAGTTACAGAATAAATGAGAAAATTGACTGCATTTAGTGACTCTTCAGATGRTGCAGACGCAAAGGTAGAAATCTCCTGTGTTGAGAGTCAAAGCATTTTGGGATTCAATGGTTTGAATGCCTAAGCATTAATATGTCTGCGTCTCCCAGAAATACAGCAAGCATTGTTCTATACACTTGTCTGCCTTTTAATTCCATATTGCTTGCCATTAATGAGCTATGTGCTGTTTCTCAACTAATCCCTTTTTGTAAAATCTAATCTTCAAATGACAGCATTTATCAAACACACCAAGCCAGCTGATGCACATCAAGYAAAGCACATAATTATTCTTGCAGATAAAAATTAATGCCTCTCTGCAGGCCCCTCACTCTGCCAGCTTCACTTGAGCAGCGTGAGGACACTTACCTACACTCTGAAACTCACTAGTAAGAAGAGRGAGGGGGAAAGAGACCTGTTGTAGATGCATTGATGCTTGGACCGTGTGGCACTGCAAAATCAGTGTTCAAAACAAGCTTCAGCAAACAYGTAGAGGCTTTTGTTTTCCTGATCTGCTCATGCTCATGTCTCATCCAGGTTTCCAAGCTGTCTGGGATAGAGGCAATTTCCCCATTGGGCCTTTCTCTGCAAACTGTTTTTTGTTTCACTCCCAGCTAGCCTGTGCCACACATTATGCTCTGGACTACACCACTCCTATACTTCAGAGAGTTTCCTTTTTCAATATTGCATCAGTTGCTGAGCACACTCTTAAGCAATCTACCCGAAAACAACTGTAGCTTGACTGAGTGTGYGAAGGACTAAAACAGAATCAAGATTTTTAAAGTTGGAAACAGGACTTGTACAGCCAAAATACGCATTATTAATCTATCTATCTACTCAGTAACTTTTGTATCCACCAACCAGTGTCAGTAACACTTAACAGAGAAGTAAAAGTCTCAGAAATTATGAGTTTTGATGAGTTTCATGAAAGTTAGCTGCTGAATAGGGGAAAGAGAGTTAAATTTAACACATTCCCRTAAAGGAAAAGCTTTAATAAGAGTTAACTCCTATGAGATGACAGAGAATCTACTCAGATTAAAGAATTTACATTTCATTAGCTTTTCTTTCCCTTTCCACTAAAATGACCAGGGCCTCAAATGAATTCTTTTTTTCTCCACTTCTTAGAGCTGCCTCTGTCACAAAATGACATTGTAAGCAAATTTTAAATGAACTTTTATGGGGTGAGGTTTGCTCCATGCCCTAGGCCATATGACCCTGAAATGACACTTAAAAACTCTAATTAGGGATTTGAAAGACTTGAGAAATCTGCTGCTGGCTAGCAGACAGCATGRAATTCAAAATATCCCACTCATTCACTGAATGCTGAACATTTGTTGAAGGTTTGCATCCTCTACTGCTGACAAGGACAAACTGTACAGTCCATAGAGCCATCCCAGCCACATGGAGTGAAAAGGCAAGCAAAATAGAAAAACAAGCATCAGCTTTGTGCAGGAACAGGACTTGAGGAGTCCTTGAAGTTCCCAGGAATATATGCAGAATAAACTCTTTCTCCTATATGAACTATAGCTACAGTAACTATATAGAAGCTACAGTAACATTTCCACAAATGAGGAAACAAAACAAGGTCCAGCTGCTAAGACAAACAGAAGGAGTTGTGTTAATTACCAGAGGAAGCCACCAAGGGAAGTTGAAAGAGGCATTCAGGAGGCCCCTAACTGGCTGCCTGCTCTAAGAGAGCACTGTCAAATTCATTTAGGTGCTCCAGGCCTCAGCATTCAGTGCAGCAAGGACGCTGAAAGAGAGGCAGCTGGGGGCTCTCTGGAGGGATGCCAGATGACAAGAAAGTTGCTTGAGGCTCACATGGCCTCAGTGGTTCTACCTTGATGTTATCTGCCATGTCAGAGAGCTCTCCTCAGCAAATTCCGGGGCAGAGAAGAGCCAGTCAAGATCCCTGCCGATTTCTAGGGCTGTACATGAAACTCAGGGCAACAGCCGACAATCTGCCTTTTGTCACCCAGTGTCGCTGGAATCTTATATAATGGCAAGGCAAATGTAGACTTGAGGACTTCATAGCTTTGACCCATAAGAATAAAAGTATTGTATCCAGAGGAAAACCTACCCCAAACCACCTTAATGTCAAGTACAGTAATGAAGGTGGGACTTCAAGCATGAGATCWTTTTTTTCTGAAAATGCCTTTTCAATTGCAAGTGACAAGTGTAATTTTTAATGTCCTCGTTCTAGACAAGATTGCAGCCCCATAGGATATCATTAGGAACTTGTTTATGCAACATAGATATGAAAATACTGATCCATTCATGGGTGGATGGATCCTCACRCATGAACGAAGACCTCATGAAACAAGCTGGATTCCGTTGTGTGYATGGTGCTGGACTGCAGCCATCCTCTAAATTTCAGCTTGCATCCCAATGCACCTAGGGAGAATTAACCATATCCACCACTTCAGGCTAGGGGCTAACCAGCTGGAAAGAAGTTCTTCAGAAAAGGACCTAAGAGTCCTGGTGGGCGAGTTAACCATGAGCCAACAATGTGCTCTTGTGGCCATGAAGGCCAATGGTATCCCGGGGTGCCTTAGGAACAGTGTTGCCAGCAGGTCGAGGGAGGCGATCCTGCCCCTCTGCTCAGCCCTGGGGAGGCCTCAACTAGAGTACTGAGTCCATTTCTGGGCTCCCTGCTAGAAGAGAGACATGGAGCTACTGGAGAGAGTCCAGTGTAGGGCTACAAAAATGATCAGAGGACTGGAGCATCTCTCTTACAAGGAAAAGCTGTGAGAGCTGGTTCTCTTTAGCCTGGAGAAGAGAAGACTAAGAGGGCATCTTATCAATGTCTACGAATATCTTACGGGAGGATGTCAAGAGGATTGGGTCAGCCTCTTTTCAGTGGTCCCAAACAACAGGACAAGAKGCAATGTGCAAAAACCGAACCACAGGAAATTTTCCACCTGAACAGGAAAAACTTCTTTGCTGTGAGAGTGGCAGAGCACTGGAAGAGGTTGCCCAGAGAGGTTGTGGAGTCTCCTTCTCTGGCGATATTCAAAGGCTGCCTGGATGCAACCCTGTCTAATGTGCTCCAGGTGACCCTGCTTGAGCAGGGGAGTTGGACTAGATGATTTCCAGAGGTCCCTTCCTACCTCAACCATTTTGAGATTCTGTGATGTTACACTGAACCTAGGAAAAAAATATCACTTCTTTCTAGTGTCCTTGGCCTATCCTGGAGGTTTACTGAAGTTCACTAAACAGCAAGGACACAGAGAAAATGGCTTCCTTGCCAAGATTTCTTTTTTCTTTTTTTTTCCAGTTTCACAAGTTGAAACTATGACCTTTGATATATTTCTGAGGAGGAAAAGGGGAAGCAATGGACAGAGTAGAGTGAGATTAGCCAGTAAGTAAAGGTGTGAAAGCACTCACATCCAAAAATAGGGTTCAGAGCCCATCATGGTCTGACTAGGTCTGACTAARGGCTTGGTTATTTTTATCCTACTAATAACAAGACAACTGGGCCTCCTGGTTATGTAGTCGCCTGCTACTGATTCTGACCAACATTTCCATTCTGAGCAGAAGAGACTTATCTCAGCAAAGCTCCAGCACATTCTGTTACATTAGAAGAGCCCTCATTTTCTGGTGAGAAATTGTTTCATCAGAAAATTCTCAGTCAGCAGTACTGAAAAGCTGCTTCTCTCTGTGTGCTTGGCATTGTGCCAGCACAAACCACACTTGTTCCCTGCTCTGCCATCCCTGATTTTAGTGGCGCTTCCCCATGTGCTTTCAGCCCCTGCATCAGAAGGTCTGCAGTGCTCTATAGGCCTATTTAGGGAGGAAAGCAAACTGGCAGGTACAAAGCTGGCACTTACAGGTCCTATTCTTTCTCCAGAGAATGTAAGACCAAGGGAGCATTTTACAGTCCTGTTAGGTCTGTTTTTTATAACTGATTTGCATACCTTACCATGCATGCATCCTGTGCTCCCAGATACCAGCCGCCTTCTCTGGAAAAAGTTTTCCCATAGCAAGAATCTCTCTTGTATTGAGGAGCCCACAACTGGACACAGTACTCGAGATGAGGCCTCACCAGGGCTGAGAAGAGGGGTAGGATCACCTCCCTCGACCTGCTGGCAACACTCTTCCTAATGCACCAAAGGAAACAATTGGCTTTCTTGGCCACAAAGGCACATCGCTGGCTCATAGTCAACTCGCTATCCACCAGCACTCCTGCATCCTCTGCAGAGCTGCTTCCTAGCAGGTCAGCCCCCAGCTTTTACTGGTGCCTGGGGTTATTTTTCCCTRGRTGCAGGACTCGRCACTTGCYYTTGTWGAWCCTCAGGAGGTTCCTCTCCCCACTACTCTCCAGCCTGTCCAGGTCTYTCTGAATGGCAGCACAGCCCTCTGGTGTMTCAGCCACTCCTCCCAGTTTGGTAACATCAGCAAACTTGCTGAGGAGGCACTCTGCCACTTCATSCAGGTCACTGATGAAAAAGTTGAACAGGATGGGACCCAGTACTGAGCCCTGGGGGACTCCAGTAATCACAGRCCTCCAACYAGACTCYRCACYRCTGATGACARCCCTCTGAGCTCTGCCTTTCAGCCAGTTCTCAAGCCACCTCACWGTCCACTCGTCTAGCCCGCACTTCCTGAGCTTGTTAATGGCAGCTTATGAGCTTACGGGAGACAGTGTCCAAAGCCTTGACTTCAGTCAAGGTACACAACATCCATTGCTCTTCCCTCTTCTACAGTCAGTCTTTTCAGGGATAGAAGTGTGGCTGACTGGCCTGGAGTTTCCTGGGTCCTCCTTCTTGCCTTCCTGAAGACTGCGGTGACAATGGCTTTCTTCCAGTCCTCAGGAACCTCTCTTCTTCTCCATGACCTTTCAAAGGTGATGAAGACTGGCCTAGCAATACTATCTGCCAGATCCCTCAGTACTTGTGGGTGCATCCCATCAGGGGATCATCATGGATTTCTGGTCACCAAGTTTGCCTAAAAGATCTTTAACTTGATCCTCCTTGACCAAAGAATGTCTCCCTTTCTCCAGACTTTCTCCTTTGTCTCTAGGCTCTGGGATTCTTGAAGGCTGTCCATAGCAGTGACAACTGAAGCAAAGAAGGCATTCAGTAACTCTGCCTTCTCTGTATCCTTCATCACCAGGGCAATGAGCCCTTTCACAGTGGGCCTACATTCTCCCTAGTCTTCCTCTTGCTACTGATGTATTTGAAGAATCTTTTCTTGTTGTCCTCGACATCCTTTGCCAGATTTAATTCCAAATGGGCCTTAGCCTTCCTCATCCTATCCTTGTATACTCTGAGAACATTCCTCTATTCCACCCAAGCAGCCTGTCCCCTCTTCCACATTCTGTGCACTTGGAGTTTTGCTGGGGACTCCTTGCTCATCCATGCGCATCTCCTTTCCCCTTTTGCTGGACTTCTTTCTCCTTGGGATGCACCACTCTTGAGGTTGGAGGAAGGGATGCTTAAATACTAGCCAGCTCTCCTGGACCCTTCTTCCTTTTAGGGCCCTAATCTTTGGGATTCCTGCAGGTAGGTCTCTGAAGAAGCCAAAGTCCACTCTCCTGAAGTCCAGGGTTGTGATCTTACTTGTTGGCTTGCTTCCTCCATGCAGGATCCTGAACTCCACCATCTCATGGCCACTGCAGCAAAGCTACCCCCAACCTTCACAACTCCAGACAGTCCTTCTTGGTTGGTTAGCACAAGATCCATCAGGATGCCCCTCCTCGTTGGCTTCTTCACCACCTRTGACAAAAAGTTATCATCAGTGCTCTGCAGCAGCCTCCAGGACTGTTTGTGCCTAGCTGAGTTGTCCTTCCAGTAGATGTCAGAGTGGTTGAAGTCCCCATGAGAACCAGAGCTGGTGATCGTGAGGCTACTTCCAGCTCTTCATAGAAGGCCTTATTGACTTCCTCTTCCTGATCAGGTGATCTGCTGTAGACACCCCCAACAGTGTCCCCCATGTAATCCTGCCCTTTAATCCTTACCCATAAGCTCTTGACTCACTCTTCATCCACCCCTAGGCAGAACCCGATACACTCCAGTTGCTCTTTCACACAAAGAGCAACTCCACCACCTTGCCTTCCTGGCCTGTATTTCCTAAAAAGCACACAGCCGTCCATGACAACATTCTCATCATATTAGGTACCTCACTATGTCTCTGTAATTGTAATCAGATCATGACCCTGTGACCATACACAGATCTCTAGTTTCCCATTCTGTGTGCATTGGTGTACAGGCATTTCAGAGAGGTAGTTACGCATGCACGTTTCCCAGGAGAGGTGTTAGGGTGTCCCCATAGCCATGTCTCATATGCACATTATTGGCTACATGCACCCGCTGGTGGCATTCCAACTTAAGCCATGTTTTTCTGACTACCCTGTCTTTATAACTCTCCCCTTCTCCCATCCTTCCTTGTTTAAAGCCTGGCTGACCAACCTTTTGGCAAAAAGACATGTGTGTCCTGCTTAGTGAGGTGGATCCCATCTCTCCCCATCAGTTGCTGATCTTCAAACAGGGTTCCACAGACATAGAAACCAAAACCCTGTTGCCAACACAGCTAGTTGTTAACTTGGAAGAATCATGCTGCAGYGGAGATCCCTACTGATAGCAGAAGACAGCTCTGCTTCACCTTGTTGTGTGACTGCTCCTACTGAGGTCTGCACTGTGCGCACCAGGATATATTTTAGACCCATTTTAGTCTCTATGCCGGCTGGGAACAACTAGCATGTGATATTACTTCCAACGTAGACCATCTTATGCTCAACCTCTTATTACTAGATGAGGAGAACACTGATATACTTCACCTGTATATCATGGCACCAAATCACTGTGAAAGGTTCTCCCCACTACATCACTAGCAAAAAGCAAGGTGTGAGAAAAGTGATTTTTCTTTTTATTTTCTTTATTTTTTAACTGGAGAAGAACTTTTGAGACTGCAGAAGGAAAGGTTCAGTACAAATGACATAAGTTAATAACAGAGAAATTCTAGCATTAACTCCATTTTCATTCATTGGCACATCTCCAAACTGCAGTCTGTCTTTAAGACTGCGTTGTCTACAAGATCCAGCATCTCTGGAGCCAGTGAGTCCTGACTGCCATCGCTCTGTACTTGAGCGCTGCTTGTAGAGCTGCAATAGGTCCTTCTGAAGGGAGTGCAAGTCCAGTTGAGGCATTTATGTGCCAATGGAAGAAAAATTCGGTAGTCTAACATAGGGAAAGAAGCACTCTACATTGTCTCAACAGCACCCAGGAAGTAAAGAGAGGGATCTGAGGTGCCTGCTGCACCTATTGCTGCATGTGAGAAAATGTGTGGCCACCTCCAAATGGACTACGGTATGGGTACAAGAGAAAATAGCGTATCTTGAGCAAGAGAACCAGGGAGCCTATGGGGACAGCGTCACCTTATTCCTGTGTGGGTCCTATGCCCACATTGCCCATATGAATTGAGCCAGACTGTTGTGAAGCACCTAAGACCAGTGACTGCACTGAAGTACCACAATGTGGAGCAGGTGAATGTTAGATCTGAATTCGTCCCTCCTTCATCTCAAATCTGAGTCCGCTGTCTCCTTGGTCTACTGGTTCATGTCATTAAATGTGCTCTGTCTCAAGGAAGCTTTACTTTTTATGGATCATTAATGTCAAGTATTACATGTGTGTGAATCAGAAGTCTAGCTGGCTCTGCTTCACTACTACGGGGCACTTCCAGATTCACTGCAACACTGCTAACCTAGCTGGCTCATTATGGTAGATTCACCAAGAGGAAAAAGAGGGATCTTTTTTCCCCCTATTCTTCTCTCACCATACACACAGACACATTTTTCTCATCACATGCTAAAGTCATGGCCCTACAGTACAAGACAACAGGCTTCCAAGCTGAGTGAGGAGCAAATGGCATTGCCTAGTGGAGAATGCCTGGGTTCCCTGCCCAGCTCTTGTCAGTCACATCTGAGAGATGTCATGTGGACCACTTCCCTTCATATCGACACTACCCTATCCTTTAGTGTCCCTTGGATTTGAAATTGATTGTATCCAGACACCTAGGGTTTTTTTAAGCATGATTTCTCAGCCTCATTGATGCCCAGCAGCCCTTCCACAAGGGGAAAAAGTTCAGCATCACTGCTCATGTTACTGTGCTCACAAACACCATCCAAACTGACAGATTGCACCTGAGCTGAATGTGCTGCACTCAGAGCTCTTACACAGAGGCACAGGGACTACTTTTAAGCCAAAGTCAGCTGAGCTGCTTTACAACAACTGTGCTGCTCTTTTTTTGCAAATGGTTGTCCTGCTGAGGGCTCTAGGACATAATGTCCTGGGGATCTTAGACAGCCACTTTCCTCAGACCACAGCTACAGCTTTTCACTGAAGAAGATTTCAAAGCTAGCAGGCACTTCTTACTGCCACATTTCTTATACAGAAACTTCTCTCTTAAATCTGATACATTGTACTAATACAGATTTTTCCTAGAAATCACATTAAATATCTGGAATGGCTTCAGTCATATATCATAAAAAACAAAACAGGTTCATTGTAAAATGTCTGTTATTACACTGGATTTACTTTGTTTTAAAACTGCCCATTGACTGTTTTCAAGGAAACCAGTAACCTATGGTAGCAACTTTGGAGATGTGACCCTGTTCAAAGGATCAAGGAAACAGAAAACACTTAAAAGTCCTGATGCAAGCTAGTACACTTATCCACTTTTCCAAAATGCCAAAGGAGATGACTGATCCAAAAAATGCTCAATGAGTCTATTTCTCAGTGGGCTTAATAAGTAAGCATGAAGAAAACTCTGGTCTGACTGCATGGGGCACAGAGGGGTTGAGCCCTTTCTCTCCCCTTTCCTGACCACATCTGTCCAGAAGTCTGTGATCACCAGTCCACATAGCCCCAGGGGGCCCTCAGCAGCCCTGTTCTATGCTGCAGTATGGAGATTTTATCTTCTGAAGCTCACATCCCAATCAGGATGTTCTTGGCAAGGTGAATAATACCAGAAAGCGAAYGTCAGAGCAGGAAGGGTCATTGCTTTAGGCAACCTTTTCTCATTTGGTAATCTCTTCCCTGTAACAAGACAGAGGCTGCCATTCAGAGAGACCTGAACAGGCTGGAGAGTAGTGGCGAGAGGAACCTCATGAGAGTCAACAAGGGCAAGTGCAGAGTCCTGCACCTAGGGAAAAATAACCCCAGGCACCAGTACAAGGTGGGGGCTGACCTTCTGGAGAGTAGCTCTGCAGAGAAGGACCTAGGAGTGCTGGTGGACAAGATGACCAAGAGCCAGCAATGTGCCCTTGAGGCCAGGAAGGCCAAAGGTGTCYTGGGGTGCATTAGGAAGAGTGTTGCYAGCAGGTGGAGGGAGGTGATCCTGCCCCTCTMCTCAGCCCTGGCAAGGCCTCAACATGAGTACTGTGTCCAWTTCTGGGCTCCCCACTACAAGAGACATGGAGCAACTGGAGAGAGTCCAGCRTGGGGCTACGAAGATAATTAGAGGGCTGGAGCATCTGGCCTGTGAGGCAAGGCTGTGAGAGCTGGGCCTGTTCAGCCTGGRGAAGAGMAGACTGAGGGGGGATCTGATCAATGTCTGTAAGTACCTGAAGGGAGGGTGTCAAGGCAATAGGGCTAAATTCTTTTCAGTTGTTCCATGYRACAGGACAAGAGGCAATGGGGCACAAACTGAACCACAGGAAGTTCTGCCTGAATGTGAGGAGGAATTTCTTCACTGTGAGAGTGGCAGAGCACTGGAAGAGGTTGCTCAGCAAGATTGTGGAGTCTCCTTCTCTGGAGACATTCAAAGCCCACTTGGATGGAACCCTGTCTAATGTGCTGTAGGTGACTCTGCTTGAGCAGGGGGGTTGGACTAGATGATCTCCAGAGGTCCCTTCTGCTGATTCTATGATTCTATAATTCTATGAAGTTGGACATACAGGGATCATGAGACCCTTTGGGAAATACAGCCCCTTGTTCTCTAAAAGAGAAAGCATGYTTTTTCAGCCTGCTTCTGAAATAGCAAAAGCTATTTCATTTATGGTGTATAAACAGAGCTCAGTAAATCAGATTATGGCAAGGCTTTATCAAAGTGAAGTATCAGAGAACAGTTACTCTCCATCCCATCCTAGTTCTCATGATCAGGGGTTTGTAAGTGGCCCAAGAGYACTTTAGTTAGGAATAGTAAGACATAGGCATGATCTGCCACAAGCTTAAGCTGTATGGCTGTTACTATCTTAATGGGTTTTGTGGTTGTTCTGTAGTGATTTTCAACAGAAAGAGAACAGTTAGTCTGAAAGATGAACTAATAAAAGTATACCTGTGCGCATGCATGTGTCTAAGAACACCAAAAGAAATGATAAAATAAATTTTACAGGAATGGACTTTACTGATAACCAAGGACACAAAGGACAGCAATCAAAAAGCTGAACCCTGGGAAAGTGGTTTTTGCAGGGACTCCTGAAGGCCAGTGCTTTGATAAAGCCACAGTGGCAAAAACTTKTCATAGACAGTTTCACAACAGGAAGATGGAATCATGCTTACAGCAAAACCTGWGCCATTCCCCGTCCTGCTATCTCAGCAACAAGACAGAGAGGTCTTAGAAAAACCTAAAACCAGGAACAAAGACAAGGTCTAGCATCCACGGAGGGTGGACAAAGCAAATCTCGAGCCGCAATAACGGATGACTCCTGAAGGGTATGAAAGACATGCCCCCAAGACAGTTTGTCACACTGACCAAGAGAAATCCAAGAGATGCGGTGAATACTCAGTAGTGAGTACATGTTGTCCTCCATATCATACACAAGCTATCACAGTCTGACCAGCTAGGCCTTCTCAGTTTGATTCTGATGACTGGTTGTAAAAATATGAGTGGATAACACTAACCTAACACAGGTGTTTTTTAAACAAACCCCCCTTACCTTGAGTTTTATTACGTTTATTTTCCCCCAAAGCAGAAAAGCATCAAATAATATGGCATAGACTTCCTGAAGGCCCAAGTACAAGGTGATCGGGATATTTCAGGTCCCTCTCAGGCAGGAAAAAACAGAAATGTCTTGGTTAATTTCCCTCCTTGGCTCTCTGCATGGGATACTACTTTGCAATTAGCAGATGAATGAGTTTGGGAAAGCTCATCACAGTTCTTGGACTAAAATATCATCAGGCTAGAATGAAAAGGTCATTCAACACTCCTAGGTAAAGGTCAAGCTTTCTCCAGTGTCAATAAATACAGGCAGGATGGAGAAACTCATCCATTCAATTCACAAGTCCCAGATGAAAATCCAAGTCATTTAACTGGCTAAAAAGCACTTTCTGAGATGTAGTTAAGATAAAAGCTCTTGGGACTTCATGGATGCTCCAGCCGAAAATAGTACAGGAGGTAGGARTTTAAATGAATGAAACATTATTTACCACATGAACACTACTGAGAGCTAAACATCAAATAAAAGAAGTGGAACTTGTGAGAACAGTGTTAACCCCAGCCCTAGAAAACAGGATTGCAAAAGAAAATATGGGAGGGAGGTACTTTTCGTAAGATTTTCCCTATCAGGACTTTTTGCAAAGTTTTCATTTAAGTTTTTGGACAGACATTTTTCAAAGCATCCAATCAATGTTAAACTGGAAAAAAAAAAAAAAATCTTTCTCTGCTTTTCAAAACACAGTTTTGATTTAAAATAGTGGCAATATTATTACTGAAAGGTATTTTTGGAATAAAAATCATTTCCAGACTCAGGTATTTCCACCAAAACCACCTTAAATCAAAAACTTTAGCAAAAAATGTTAATGGTCAAAACACAATCTTTTAGAAAATTTACCATCATTTCTGCTTCCATTTCCTGAAATAAAAAATGTTTTGGACCACAAAGACAAGTCTGCTGTGAAAAAATAGTTCTTTTAATATTACAAGGTTTAAACAAGGTGGTTATTTTGGTCACAAAAATTCCAAAACTTTTTTGTTTTTGCAGAGGGATGGAACAAAAGGTAATAAATTGATCTCTTTTTTTTTTCTAGGAAAGATTGCTAGAAGCACAATGGTAGGAACTTTTTGTAAACTTCTGAGATTAGATTAGCTTTTAGAGAGGGAAACAAAATAGGAAAACGGTGTTTTCTCTTTTAAAATTAAGGCATCCAGAGCAAAGACATGAGCACCATCAGAAACCCAGCTCTCCTCTGTCTTCAGTGGAGGCGAAAATATCTTCCACCAATTTAAGAACGAGAGACGGCCCAGGCCTCCTCTGAAAAGCAAYTCCGTCTTCTGACAGGGTATTTCAACACTCCTTGGTTCTTACTGGGAACTCCAAAGTTAAGACGTTTAATGGTTAAACAGCCCTGCCATGATTACTGAATTGCACACAGAGCTATGACTGAGCTATTGCTTGACGACACTTCAATTTTGTGTGGGTCTCAGTTTAGGCTGATTACTTGCATTGCTTAATTATAAGGTGCACTGCTGTTTGAACTGACTTACTGTTTTGATTACTGCATCATGTGGTTGCTTGGTTCACAAAAGCAATTACACTCAAACAAAATCAGTACCACAAGCCTGGCAGACAGAACCCCTGCAGAGCGCAAACTGCGTCTTCTCATGTGGGCTGTGGTTGTTGTTTTGTGGGTTTTTTTCTCCTTTTCTTTATTAAACCTTGTGCTTCTTAGGAAATCCATGTATAAATTAATACATAGAATATTTGCTCAGGATTGATCGTGTGAGCTCGTCTTTTACGGCTCGTAAAGCGGTGCAGGTGGAAGACAATCTCTCTCAGCTGTCAGCTAAAATCAATCTGGCCTGATATTCCTGTCAACATGTCAGGAATGGGTGGTGGATGATAGTGCGTGCAGATTGTCGAGCTACCAGCCCCCCTTACAGGAATTAGCAGTGGCATTTTCATTTATGCATTCCTGTGCCTGGATAAGATGTGGTACTGTACAAAAGAAGAACTAGCACAAAARCTCCAAATGCGGGGTTCCCCTCATCTCAAGCTTTGCTAAAAATTTGCTATTTTTTATTTAGAATGAGGAAATAATAGGGGTTTTTTAGTGAAACATGATTATCCCCATATAAATATCTAAATCTCTGTAAGAACCATTTTCCTTTTCTCTTCCCTTGAAAAATATTTTGAAGTCCTGGGGGAAGGAGATAGGGAAAGATCTCTTTTGTCCTTTTCTTTTTCTTTTTTTCTTTCTTTCCTTTTTTTTTT